>NW_026512556.1:0-300000 GCF_027579735.1 Bombina bombina | reverse complement strand
TTTAAAATTAGGGGGAGGTTAAAAGTGAGTTTAAAATCCTCCACTACGCACAAAATATAGAGAAAATAACTCATTGTGTAGTTCATTAACAAATCTAGACAGGCCAGAAGGCTTGTTTTTCCCCACAGAAAACCTCTGGAATACATTCCGCTAGATTTAGAGTTTTGTCGGTAAAGACCCGTGTAGCTAACGCTGCTTTTTTTCCAACGCACCCTTCCAACAACGTTGGTATTTAGAGTTGTCTGAGGGGCTGCGTTAGGCTCAAAAAAGGGTGCGTTGAGATTAATTTAGCTCTACTTCAACCCTCAATACCAGCGTTGCTTACGGTAGCGGTAAGCTGGGAAAACGTGCTCGTGCACGATATCCCCATAGGAAACAATGGGACATTTTGGGTTGAAAAAAACCTAACACGTGCAAAAAAGCAGCGTTCAGCTCCTAACGCAGCCCCATTGTTTCCTATGGGGAAACACTCTCTAAGTCTGCACCTAACACCCTAACATGTACCCCGAGTCTAAACTCCCCTAACCATACACTTATTAACATCTAATCTGCCGCCCCCGCTATCGCTGACACCTGCATTATACTATTAACCCCTAATCTGCCGCTACGGACACCGCCACAACCTACATTATCCCTATGAACCCCTAATCTGCTGCCCCTAAAACCGCCGACCCCTATATTATATTTATTAACCCCTAATCTGCCCCCCAACGTCGCCGCTACCTTACCTACACTTATTAACCCCTAATCTGCCGACCGGACCTCGCCGCCACTATAATAAATGAATTAACCCCTAAACCGCCACACTCCCGCCTCGCAAACACTATAATAAATTTTATTAACCCCTAATCTGCCCTCCCTAACATCGCCGCCACCTACCTACAATAATTAACCCCTAATCTCCAGCCCGCAACATCGCCGCTACTATAATAAATTTATTAACCCCTAAACCTAAGTCTAACCCTAACACCCCGCTAAGTTAAATATAATTTAAATGAAACGAAATAATATTCCTATTAATAACTAAATTAATCCTATTTAAAACTAAATACTTACCTATAAAATAAACCCTAATATAGCTACAATATAACTAATAATTACATTGTAGCTATTTTAGGATTTATATTTATTTTACAGGCAACTTTGTATTTATTTTAACTAGGTACAATAGCTATTAAATAGTTAATAACTATTTAATAGCTACCTAGTTAAAATAAATACAAAATTACCTGAAAAATAAATCCTAACCTAAGTTGCAAATACACCTAAGACTACACTATCATTAAATTAATTAAATAAATTACCTACAATTACCTAAAATAAAATACAATAAAATAAACTATTCTATAATACAAAAAAATACCACTAAATTACAAAAAATAAAAAAGAATTAAAAGCAGTTTAAACTAATTACACCTAATCTAAGCCCCCTAATAAAATAAAAAAGCCCCCCACTTGTAATCTGGCCCGGTTTAGGCTGTTCTGATCAGAATTCTATCAGCCAATCGGAATTAAGGTAGAAAAAAATTTGATTGGCTGATGCAATCAGCCAATCAGATTGAAGTTTAATCCGATTTGCTGATCCAATTAGCCAATCGGATTGAACTTCAATCTGATTGGCTGATTGCATCAGCCAATCAGATTTTTTCTACCTTAATTCCGATTGGCTGATAGAATTCTATCAGCCAATCGGAATTGAAGGGACGCCATCTTGGATGACGTCCCTTAAAGGAACCTTCATTCGTAGTTCGTCCGTTGGTTGAAGAGGATGGCTCCGCGTCGGCTCTTTTGAAGATGGCTCCGCTCCGGATGAATGAAGATTGAAGGCGCCGCCTGGATGAAAACTTCTACCGGATGGAGGACCTCTTCTTGCCCCGCTTGGATGAAGACTTCTACCGGATGAAGGACCTCCTCTGCGCACCTTGGATGAAGAATTCGGCTCGGCTGAGTGAAGACGACTCAAGGTAGGATGATTTTCAGGGGGTTAGCGATAGGTTTATTTAAGGAGGGTTTGGGTGGGTTAGAGTAGGGGTATGTGGGTGGTGGGTTGTAATGTTGGGGGGGTATTGTATTTTTATTTTCAGGTAAAAGAGCTGATTACTTTGGGGCAATGCCCCGCAAAAAGCCCTTTTAAGGGCTGGTAAAAGAGCCGATTACTTTTGTATTTTAGAATAGGGTAGGGAATTTTTTTATTTTTGGGGGCTTTTTTATTTTATTAGGGGGCTTAGATTAGGTGTAATTAGTTTAAACTGCTTGTAATTCTTTTTTATTTTTTGTAATTTAGTGTTTGTTTGTTTTTTTGTATTATAGAATAGTTTACTTTATTGTATTTTATTTTAGGTAATTGTAGGTAATTTATTTAATTAATTTAATGATAGTGTAGTGTTAGGAGTATTTGTAACTTAGGTTAGGATTTATTTTAACTAGGTAGCTATTAACCTTTTAACGCCGTTATGCCGTTCCATTCCGTCATAATTACACTGGGCTTTAGAGCCGTTATGGCGGAATAGAACGGCATAACGGTTTTCAGCTCCTGTGCCCCCTCCGATATTTTGTTTGTTGTGGATCCGGTTGGGGGATGTGCCTAGCACCTCTGGCACTCCCCCAGGATCCAATCAGCATGGAGGGGGTGTATTGATTGTCCCCTGTAACACTGTAGCAGCCAATGAGTGGAATCATTGGCTGTTACAAGTGTATCCGCTTCCTCTCTGCTCTCAGTGCGATCTGAGAGAGAGAGGAAGACAGTTTAGTGTTGGTGTGTGCTGTAGAAAGCGGAGAGGGAGAAAAAAATATAGTTACAAACAAAATATATATATTTTTTTGCTGCTGATCACAGAGCTGCTACTGTGATCAGCCTAATATAACTTGGTTATCCAGTTAGGGCTTTGATCAGTGTTGATCAAAAGCGTTGGGGGTTTATTTGTGGGGGTTACAAATATATATATATATATTGTTTTTGCTGCTGATCACTGAGCTGCTACTGTGATCAGCCTAATATCACAGTGATCAGCCTGTCAGGGCTTTGATCAGTGCCCAAAAGTTTATTTGTGGGGATCTTTAGTTATTATTAACCCCTTCCCTGCTGTTCCCAATCACTACCCTTCCCAGTTCCTTTTTTTTTTTAGTTTATAAAAAAAAAAAAAAAAATATATATATATAAAGAAAAAATCATAATTTAAAAAAAAAAAAATAGGGAATAGGGTGGGTGGGAATAGGTGGGTGGTAATTGGGAGGTGGTAATTGGGGTGGTTTAGTGGGATTTTGGGGAAGGTGAAGTGGTAATTGGTGGTGGTGAAGTGGTAATTTGTACTGAAAAAAATCCCTTATGGCACGCTATTCAGCAGAAGAGGCTTATGCCATTCTTGCCGCAGATTCAGGGAGTGAAACCCTCTCTGCTCTGTCTGACAGCGCAACCCTTACGGCATCAGATATAGAGCCCCTGAGTGATACATCTGATGCTGGTGCTCCCTGCCCGCCACCTAAAAGGAGGCGTCGCACAAATGACCAAAATTGGATACCCCCAAATTTCACTGCCCCAGAAATGCCAGAATTTACTGAGACTCCTGGCATAACAAGTGATGTTCCAGTATGTGAGCCAATAAACTATATGTCACTGATTCTGACAGATGCTATGTTTGAGCATATAGTTGCTCAAACAAATTTATATGCCAGCCAGTATCTGTCCAAAAATCCCCAATCTCTGTATGTCAGAAAAAATAGCTGGCACCCCACTGACATACCAGAGATTAAAAAGTTTTGGGCCCTGACATTAATAATGGGGATTGTGAAGAAACCCAGCATTCGTTCATACTGGAGCCAGAACCCCATCCTGGCTACCCCTCTTTTTCCAGGGGTTATGAAGAGGGACAGATATGAACAATTGCTGCGGTTTCTCCATTTTAATGATAATACCAAGTGCCCCCCCAAAAATGACCCCCTGCATGACAGGTTATATAAACTAAGGCCCCTGATAAGCCACCTGTCCCAAAAATTTAAAGAAGTTTACATACCTGAGCAGGACATTTGCATTGATGAGTACCTCATGAAATTTAAGGGGAGATTGCTTTTCAAGCAATATATACCATCCAAGAGGTCCCGCTATGGGGTAAAATTTTATAAGCTCTGTGAATGCAGTACTGGGTATACCTGGGCATTTCGCATCTACCAGGGAAAGGATAGCCACTTGGATCCACTGGCTGCCCAGATTCAGTTGGCACAAGTGGGAAAATTGTGTGGGATCTCCTACTACCCCTGCTAAATAAAGGGTACCATTTGTGGCTCGATAATTTTTACACCAGCACAGAGCTATTAAAATTTTTGTTTTATTTTGAAACCGTGGCCTGTGGCACAACAAGAAAAAATCGCAAAGGTTTCCCCCAGAAGCTGACATATGGAAAAAAAAGTAGGGGCACAACGTCAGCTTTACGCCACAATGAGCTACTGGCCCTTCGGTACACTGATAAAAAAAGATGTGTACATGCTCTCCACAATGCACGATGAAGCTACAGTGCCAGTGTCTGTGAAGGGAAGATCTGCACAGATCCGAAAGCCAAAGTGCATTGTGGAGTACAACAAAAACATGGGGGGGGGGGTAGATTTAGCTGACCGGTGCCTGCAGCCATATCTAATTCAAAGAAAAACTAGAACTTGGTACAAAAAAGTAGCCTTTTATATTATGCAGATCGCAGTATATAATGCATATGTGCTGTACAAAAAAACAGGCACAGGGAAAACTTATACTTTTTTGGAATTTGTGTTAAATGTAACATCTGATATTTTGTTTAACCAGACCCCTAATCCTCCCACTGTTCAATCTGAAAATGTTGAGCGACTCTGTGGCAGGCATTTTCCCACTAGGATCCCCCCCACTGCCTGCAAATTAACACCCCAGAAAAGATGCAGAGTCTGCTATAAAAAAGGAGGGAGGAGGGATTCTAGTTACCATTGCCCTGACTGCCCCTCTCAACCTGGCCTCTGTATCACTGATTGCTTTCGAATATATCACACAGAGTTAAACTTTTAATTTGAAAGCAATCTGTATGTGTTCCTAATTTATTTTATTTTATTTTATTTTATTATTCTATATTCCTAACTTCATAAATCCCCTGACCTTGTCCTGTCCCTTTATATGTTAAGCCCATCCACTCTAAGGCCATTATAAGTTATACAAAACAACTAAAATACTCCTTTTAGAATATCCTGAGTTATCTACTTTTGCAAATGGTATGTCATGAGGGGGGTAATTTTCATTCCTGGGCTGCCATACTGTCTCAAAGGCAACATAGGGCCAGAAAATCAATGTGCCAAATTTCTATGCAGACCCTATATTGGGCCCTGTAACTTCCTAAAACCACATAAAACCTGTGCATAGGGGGTATTGTTGCACTCATGGGAGATCACTGAACACAGATATGGGTGTATTATAGCAGTAAAAAATATAATGATGTTGATCTAAATAGAAAACATGCAAAGTCTGTGTGAAAAAAGCAAATAAAAAAATATGACCACTAAATTTGACCAGGTTTTGTGACTAAGTGGCTACAAAAAAAGACTAAACATAGTCCTTTTTTAATACCCTGGGTTGTCTACTTTTGCAAATGGTATGCCATGGTGGGGTAATTTTCATTCCTGCGCTGCCATACTGTCTCAAAGGCAACAAAGGTCCATAAAATCAATGTGCCCAATTTCCATGCAAATTGGCAGACCCTATATTGGGCGCTGTAACTTCCTAAAACCACATAAAACCTGTACATAGGGGGTATTGTTGTACTCATGGGACATCGCTGAACACAAAGATGGGTGTATTATAGCAGTAAAACATAAAAGGATGATATAAACAGCAAAAAGGCAGTGTTTTTGTGATAAACTAAAACTGAAATATGAACATTACCTTTGGCCAGATGTTGTGACTAAGTGGCTACAAACAAAGACTAAACATAGTCCTTTTTCAATACCCTGGGTTGTCTACTTTTATAAATGGTATGCCACGATGGGGTAATTTTCATTCCTGGGCTGCTATAATGTCTCAAAGAGGACAAAGGCCCATAAAATGAATGTGCCAATTTTCTATGTAAATGGGCAGATCCCATATTTGGCCCTGTAACATCTGTAAACCCCATAAAACCTGTACATGGGGGGTACTGTTTTACTCTTAGGACATTGACAAACACAAATATGTGTGTTTTATAGCAGCAAAACATAAAAGGTTGATGACAGAGACAGCCAAAGTGCAGTGTTTGTGCAAAAAACGCATGCAAAAAAAAATGACCATTACATTTGGCCAGGTGTTGTGACTAAGGGGCTTCACAAAAATATGTGACATGGGCCTTTTGGAATACCCTAGGGTGTCTTCTTTTGAAAATGGTATGCCATGATGGGGTAATTTTCATTCCTGGGCTGCTATAATGTCTCAAAGAGGACATAGGCACAGAAAATTAAGGTGCCAAATTTCCATGCATAAAAACTGAAATGGGCAGACCCCATATTTGGCCCTGTAACTTCTGTAAACCCCATAAAACCTGTACATGGGGGGTACTGTTTTACTTGTAGGACCTTGACAAACACTAATATGTGTGTTTTATAGCAGTAAAACATAAAAGCTTGATGACAGAAACAGCCAAAGTGCAGTGTTTGTGTAAAAAACGCATACAACAAAAATGACCACTACATTTGGCCAGGTGTTGTGACTAAGGGGCTTCACAAAAAGACGTGACATGGCCCTTTTGGAATACCCTAGGGTGTCTACTTTTGTAAATGGTATGCCATGATGGGGTCATTTTCATTCCTGGGCTGCTATAATGTATGAAAGGCAACTTAAGCCCAGAAAATGAATGTGCCAGATTTCTATGTAAATGGGTAGGCCGTATGTTGGGCCTTGTAAATTCCAGAAAACTCAGAAAACCTGTACATGGGGGGTATCGTTATACTCATGGGACATCGCTTAACACAAGTATGGGTGTTTTATTGCAGTAACATATCAGGATGATGATATTCACAATAAAATCATTTGGAAAGCTTCAAATTTCTTAATTTCTCACACTTACTTTGATTTTTTTTATATAAAATTATAGTTGAGAAATAAATCTTTTATGCCAAAAGAAAGCCCTATCTGTCCTCTAAAAAACAATATATAATTAGTGTGGGTGCACTTAATGTGAAAGGGGTAAATTATGGTTGAAAAGACATATAGCTGAAATTCAAGGTTTCGTTTACGTTCAGAACTTGAACAATTGCCTATGTCATGAAAGGGTTAAATAGTTATTAACTATTTAATAGCTATTGTAACTAGTTAAAATAAATACAAAGTTGCCTGTAAAATAAATATAAATCCTAAAATAGCTACAATGTAATTATTAGTTATATTGTAGCTATATTAGGGTTTATTTGATAGGTAAGTATTTAGTTTTAAATAGGATTAATTTAGTTAATTTTAGGAATATTATTTTGTTTAATTTAAATTATATTTATGTTAGGGGGGTGTTAGGGTTAGACTTAGGTTTAGGGGTTAATAGCTTTATTATAGTAGCGGCGACGGTGCGGGCGGGAGATTAGGGGTTAATAATTGTAGGTTGGTGGCGGCGATGTTAGGGAGGGCAGATTAGGGGTTAATAAAATGTATTATAGTGTTTGCGAGGCGGGAGTGCGGCAGTTTAGGGGTTAATACATTTATTATAGTGGTGGCGAGGTCCGGTCGGCAGATTAGGGGTTAAAAAAATGTATTATAGTGTTTGCGAGGCGGGAGTGCGGCGGTTTAGGGGTTAATACATTTATTATAGTGGTGGCGAGGTCCGGTCGGCAGATTAGGGGTTAATAAGTGTAGTTAGGTAGCGGCGACGTTGGGGGGGCAGATTAAGGGTTAATAAATATAATATAGGGGTCGGCGATGTTAGGGGCAGCAGATTAGGGGTTCATAGGTATAATGTAGGTGGCGGCGGTGTCCGGTCGGCATATTAGGGGTTAAAAACTTTTTTAGAGTGGCGGCGATGTGGGGGGGCCTCGGTTTAGGGGTACATAGGTAGTTTATGGGTGTTAGTGTACTTTAGAGCACAGTAGTTAAGAGCTTTATATTCACGAGTTAGCCCATAAAGCTCTTAACTACTGACTTTTTTTGTCGGTAGGAGTCTTGTCGGTAGAGGGTCTACCGCTCACTTCTCCCAAGACTCCAAATACCAGCCTTGGGCAGATCCCATTGAAAAGATAGGATACGCAATTGGCGTAAGGGGATCTGCGGTAGCCTGGAATCGCGGTATGGAAGTGAGCGGTAGACCCTTTCCTGCCTGACTCTAAATACCAGCGGGCGGTAAAAAGCAGCGTTAGGACCCCTTAACGCTGCTTTTGACGGCTAACGCAGAACTCTAAATCTAGGTGATTGTTTCCAATGCAGCAAAGGATTCTTGGTAAGATATGCAAATTAGGTTCACAATGACACACCTTTTTACTTCAAGTCTGCTTTTCAGCAGATTCCATTAACGCCTTCTGGCCTGTCTAGATTTGTTAATGAACCCATATAATTTTTTTGTGCAATTTTTTTTATATTTTTTATTAGATAGTGTTATTATGAGTTTAACTATATTTTGTAATCTATTTTTTATTTGCAACACTTTTTTGTTTTGCAAAACAGTTAACCAAAGCTTTGAGCTTGCGCTAACCCGACGAGTGTTAAATTCAATTGCACTAAATCAATAGCATTTATTTTTAACTGGTAATACGGGCGCTACATCAGATGCACAAACAGCCCTGATAGACCTGATATCGCTTGCACGTAACTGTTAGTGCTCCAGTCGTAATCTGGCCCACTACTGTGTGTATGAATAATATTTTCCTCTACGGCACCTCAATGAGGATTTTTTCCTTTTTCATTAAATGGATGTTTGCTGTTTTTTCATGCTTGTGAAGCACGTCATTGTCCACCAAAAATCAATGGGAGTTCCGCGAGTGAGTCTATAAGGTCCAGCTGCAAACAGATATTCCTATTAGCTACAAAATCAAAATAAACTGCTTGAACTTTTTTCCTGCAAAAAATACTTTTGTCAATAGCGTTATTTTACATGCATGATAGAACTTTAAATAATATTTTTTTTCGTGATTCTGAAAAATGAATACATTTTTAAACAACTTTACTTCTATTATCAATTTAGCTTTATTCTACTTGTTTCCTTGTTAAAGGAGCAGCAATGCTCTACTGGGAGCTAGGTGAACACACTGATAACCCAAAGACATATGTGCAGCCACCAATCAGCACCTAGCTCACAGCTCCTGAGCCTACATAAGTATACTTTTCAACAAAGGATATCAAGAGAACTAAGCAAATTAGATGGTAAAAATAAATTGGAATGTTGTTTAAAATTGTATGCTCTAACTGAATCATGAAGCAATTTTTTGGGCTTTCACGTCCCTTAACCCATTGTGCCATTTGGACGTAGGTACTATGTCACACAGTACTTTGCCTAGCATACTGTGTTGGCGTAGTACCTATGCTGCAGTCCCTGCTGTCAGCTTAGGCATTAAAAACTGCTGCTAGGGGCAGAAGGCATCAACCTGCATATAGTAAGGGAGCACTGATCATGAAGCCAGATCGACTATTGTTACAGAGAATGACACTGTCTGTGCCTCTATGTAACAATCATCTTTGGTGCTGAGTGGAAATTAAGCGAGGCAAATGGATCAGCCCAGTGGGGGGGAGGGGGGGGGATTTGCTACACTATGGAAATAGGTTGAGGAAGGAAGAGGGGAGGGATGGGCTACTACACTATGAAACACTGATTAGGAAAGGATCTGGGGCCCTACACTAAGGAAAAAAAACATCTTGGAGGGGGAGGGGGTCCAATGCTACAGGAAAAAAAGAAATTAAGTATGAAATATATATATTTTTTTTTAAAGTATTTTGTTTCTGGCAGACTAGCTATCAGTAACAAAATATAGCAGCTAGCAGTGAGAGGGAGGAGGGGAGAATTGGGGTTCCCTACAATACAGAAATTAATAATAAAAAAAAATTATAATATCCCTAAACTGTATACTGGCAGACTGTCTACCGGTACCTAAGATGGTGGTGGACCAGTGGAGGTGAAGGAGGGTTTGCTACACTATGGAAACAGGCTGAGGAAGGAAGTGGGGAGGGATGGGCTACTACACTATGAAACACTGATTAGGAAAGGATCTAGGGAACTACACTAAGGAAAAAAAACATCTTGGAGGGGGAGGAGGTCCAAAACTACAAAACGAAATTAAAGGGACACTGAACCCAAATTTTTTCTTTTGTGATTCAGATAGAGTATGCAATTTTAAGCAACTTTCTAATTTACTCCTATTATCAATTTTTTATCAATCTTTATTTGAAAAAGAAGGCATCTAAGCTACAGCTAAAATGAACCTTACAAGCTACCTGATTAACCCCTCCACTGCTGGGAATTTCAGAAGGGTGGAATGCAGCTGCAATTAGCGGCCTTCAAATTGCCAAACACAGCGGATGTCTGCTGTTTCTGAACAAAGGCGACCCCAGAGAAGCTTTTACAACCATTTGTCTTATAACTGCAGTAGTTGTGTGTAAATATATTTCAGTGAGAAACCAAAAATATTGTATTTGGTGGCCAAATAGTGGCATAAAATATACCAAAATGGGCCTAGATCAATACCTATGGGTTGTCTACTTTAGAAATATATATAGTTTTGGGGGTTAAGTTTGAGATTTATTAAGAATATAAGCATGACCATGAATCCTGCGTGAATATACTTAGGTAAATTTAAGCACAACAGAAATGTTTTTGGAAACAAGAACTATATGTAAATGATTTTATTTCAGTATACTCCAAAATAAGCATAAAATAGTGGAATTTATAGAAGCACTTTTTAGAATGAATACAGCAAATACGAGATTTTATATCAACTGTTAAATCGCACGCAAGAAAAAAAGATGATTCTTAATCAGTGGGTTAACACCAAGCAGCCCTTTAGAATGCCAGAAAGTTCAAGCATGAAAGTCAATGAAAACCCCTCCTCTCCCTGTCCACTTCTCACCCTCCAGTTTTATCATTTATCCAAGCATAGAAAGAAATCACACAGTGATGATCTTAAAGTGCTGTCAATCAAAACATAAACAAAGGGATTTAATTGTGAACATAAAATCCTCTTTTCTTCTCATGTTTACCTTGCCAGCACAGAAAGCAGAAGATGATTTGTGACCAATGAGTTAGTACCAAAGCAGTGGTCATCAATAGAGAGGGCACTGATGTCAAGCAATCAACAAGGCTTAGACAAATCCTAAGGAAGGGGAAGCAAGAACAGACTGTAAAATGTTTCTGCCAAAGGTTGTCTCAGCATAGGAAGGAACATCAAAACAATATAACTTGAGAAATGTATTTAAAGAGGACAAACTAGCCACAACGGCAGCTTTTTGACAAGCTGTCCATAACGAAGCAAATGCAATTGTAGAATGAGCATTAACAGGAAAAGTGGAAGGTTTTCCAGACGATTTATTGAGTAAGGTAATGGGAACACAAAACAACCTCAATAAAGGCATTGAGTGCTCTGGGACCCCAAATGATAAAATTAAGCATCTGATTTCCAGAAGGTTACTGTTCCAGATAAGTAGAATTTAAGGGTCCTTTAACATTTTGAGAGTCAACTGAACTTGACGATCAGCTTTGAGGCTTATGCCAAAGTAATAAAGAACAATCTCTGAGTTTAAAGAGACATTCTAGTGCAATGGTTTTCAACCTCAAGGCCAGGTACATCTTAGCAGGACGTCTCCAGGGCCCAGTCAATATAATTTTCTTTTTTGTTTATATATATATATATATATATATATATATATATACAGGGAGTGCAGAATTATTAGGCAAGTTGTATTTTTGAGGATTAATTTTATTATTGAACAACAACCATGTTCTCAATGAACCCAAAAAACTCATTAATATCAAAGCTGAATAGTTTTGGAAGTAGTTTTTAGTTTGTTTTTAGTTATAGCTATTTTAGGGGGATATCTGTGTGTGCAGGTGACTATTACTGTGCATAATTATTAGGCAACTTAACAAAAAACAAATATATACCCATTTCAATTATTTATTTTTACCAGTGAAACCAAAATAACATCTCAACATTCACAAATATACATTTCTGACATTCAAAAACAAATCAGTGACCAATATAGCCACCGTTCTTTGCAAGGACATTCAAAAGCCTGCCATCCATGGATTCTGTCAGTGTTTTGATCTGTTCACCATCAACATTGCGTGCAGCAGCAACCACAGCCTCCCAGACACTGTTCAGAGAGGTGTACTGTTTTCCCTCCTTGTAAATCTCACATTTGATGATGGACCACAGGTTCTCAATGGGGTTCAGATCAGGTGAACAAGGAGGCCATGTCATTAGATTTTCTTCTTTTATACCCTTTCTTGCCAGCCACGCTGTGGAGTACTTGGACGCGTGTGATGGAGCATTGTCCTGCATGAAAATCATGTTTTTCTTGAAGGATGCAGACTTCTTCCTGTACCACTGCTTGAAGAAGGTGTCTTCCAGAAACTGGCAGTAGGACTGGGAGTTGAGCTTGACTCCATCCTCAACCCGAAAGGCCCCACAAGATCATCTTTGATGATACCAGCCCAAACCAGTACTCCACCTCCACCTTGCTGGCGTCTGAGTCGGACTGGAGCTCTCTGCCCTTTACCAATCCAGCCACGGGTCCATCCATCTGGCCCATCAAGACTCACTCTCATTTCATCAGTCCATAAAACCTTAGAAAAATCAGTCTTGAGATATTTCTTGGCCCAGTCTTGACGTTTCAGCTTGTGTGTCTTGTTCAGTGGTGGTCGTCTTTCAGCCTTTCTTACCTTGGCCATGTCTCTGAGTATTGCACACCTTGTGCTTTTGGGCACTCCAGTGATGTTGCAGCTCTGAAATATGGCCAAACTGGTGGCAAGTGGCATCTTGGCAGCTGCACGCTTGACTTTTCTCAGTTCATGCGCAGTTATTTTGCGCCTTGGTTTTTCCACACGCTTCTTGCGACCCTGTTGACTATTTTGAATGAAACGCTTGATTGTTCGATGATCACGCTTCAGAAGCTTTGCAATTTTAAGAGTGCTGCATCCCTCTGTAAGATATCTCATTATTTTTTACTTTTCTGAGCCTGTCAAGTCCTTCTTTTGACCCATTTTGCCAAAGGAAAGGAAGTTGCCTAATAATTATGCACACCTGATATAGGGTGTTGATGTCATTAGACCACACCCCTTCTCATTACAGAGATGCACATCACCTAATATGCTTAATTGGTAGTAGGCTTTCGAGCCTATACAGCTTGGAGTAAGACAACATGCATAAAGAGGATGATGTGGTCAAAATACTCATTTGCCTAACAATTCTGCACTCCCTGTGTGTGTGTGTATATATATACACACACACATACATATACATATATATATATATATATATATATAAACAAAAAAGAAAATTGTAAAAACAGTCCTTTAATAAAGTTTCACATGGGATAAAACAGAAAAGACACATGGGGGTCCGGCACAAACAAGGTGAACTGATACTCAAGCTTGAGTATCAGTTCACCTTCTTTGTGCCGGACCCCCATGTGTCTTTTCTGTTTTATCCCATGTGGAACTTTATTAAAGGACTGTTTTTATATTTCGGCCTGGATACAATTTTCTTTTTTGGTTATTAATTTGCCAGCAACTTTCCGGGCTTCAGCAGGAGCCAGCCTCTTTTTCACTCCCCACTTTGCCTTCAGATGTGTGTCTCCCCCAGCGTTACTTTCTTAGAGCCTCCTGGTAGGCAAGGATCCTATTGGTTGAAGTGTTTGAAGTGTACCACGTGACCGGAACCGGTCGGATACCAGATTCAGGATCCACGCTGAACGTCGAAAGTGAGCTGGAGAGAAGCAGACACGGAGATTATCCCACCATTTGCCAGAACGCAGCAAAAGGACATTTGGAGCGGAGAGTCATTGCAGCTATACGCTGCTTAAAGTGATATTGAGAACTGGCCGTATATTACCGCATATCATCTGTCACTTATGAACTGTGATTCATTGCTGCTTGACTATTCTGGCTTTCTAGTGGGGAAACACTACTGAAGGGTCTTTTTGACTGTTATGGTTTACTCTCACTTATGAGGACAATGTGAGTAAACGTGGATAGTGAAATTGAAACCTTTAAGGAGGCTTATTGATGTTTTGTGCAATTTACCTTTTCCCTCTTTGTATCTCTATAATACAATATATATACTGTATATTTATACATATGCATACACACACACATATAGTTTCATTGGTGTCAGTGGGCTGCAGTGCCTGCAGTGTCCAGATACTGTCCCGTCTGTTCCTAGTCCTGTGCTGTCCTCAAATTGACCTGCTGCTACATGTGCAAAGAGCACATGTACCATGGTACTGTGACATGCTTTCCTTGTATTCCTTATGTGTAGAGTGGCGGCCTGTCAGAGCAGGGAGCGGGGGCATGTCAGGTTGCGGCCCATCAGCAGTGCCGTCTCGGCCCTGGGCTGCGGCCCGGCTGTTAATAAATAACGTTCTATTGGAAACTGAAATCCTTCAAGGTGCGTTATAAGCATTTAGCAATTTAGAAAATAATTGAGTGGATGAATATGGAAGCAGAAAGAGATGATCACTTCTATAGCTGCCAGCATGAGGGTGACCAAAAGCCTAGCGGAGATGGTACATTTAATACAGAGATATCATGAGGAAATTAAATGTAATTGGCATGAGAGCACAGATAACTATTTGGAAGGTTTAAAGGGACTCACTATGCTATTGTTTCTACTCCTGTGTCAGCAGCTCAATTCAAAGCCATTCGCTTATTATAAAGGGACATGAAACCCAAACTTTTTCTTTAATGATTTAGATAGAGCACTGGTGTTCAAACCTGTCCTCAGGCCTCCCCAACAGGCCAGGTTTTCCAGATTACCTTGGATTACAGTAGGTAAAATAACCATGTTTACTAATCAGCTGATTATTTCACCTGTGCTCCAGTTCAGACATCCTCAGAATGTGGCCTGTTGGAGAGGTCTGAGGACAGGTTTGAAAACCAGTGTGATAGAGGATACAATTTAAAAAAAAAAGTTTCCAATCTACTTCTATTATCAAAATTTGCTTTGTTCTCTTGTTATTCTTTGTCAAAGAGATATTGGTAGCGTGCACATGTCTGGAGCACTACATGACAGCCCAGAGGCAGAACATTTTTTCACTTTCTGCAATGAGATTTTTTTAGTGAAAGTTTTTCTGTAGATCCTTTTAAGTAAAATTCAATTTTAAGTTAGTTAGTTAGTTACACTAAAGCACCAGTTCAATTGCAATGTGTTGGTTAACTAAAGAATAAAACAATTTTTAACGTTTTATAATATAGTTCAGTAGTTGAAAATTGCATTGCCAATTAGCTGCAGACAAAAAATGAAACTGTAAAATGTCTCTTGAATAAATTTGTTTCCTTTTCTCTTGGTCTAACATAGAAATGTATTAATAAAAAAGGTGCAATGCTCATAAGAACGTCTTACATTCAGAACAAACAGCTTTGCAGACTGGGAAAGGCTAAGAGAGGTTTGAAAAAAGAGCCAGTAAATAATCAATGCACTGCTGCTTTGCAGCGCTACTGCATATATGACTGTTAACTTCAAACATCACTTTGCTTTGGATGCACTGTGTTAAGGAAAACTTACACAGTTCAACCAGAGCACAACTCTGTTTGAAGAGAACTGTCTAATGTGGAGCAGAGCTGCAAAGTTAAAGCAGTAACAGTACTTGCATGGGTTCTGTTCTTTCTGCAGACATGCTGCATTTTCTGCGATGGCATCTCAGATCACTGTATGTTCAGCCTTGGGGCATGACAGGAAATAGTGCTGCTATCTACTGCTCTTACTAATGTATAAACTGCTGCCATATAGTGCTACAAACACGTGCACACTCCTGAGCTTACCTTCCTGCTGTTAAACAAAGGACAAAAGAAAATGTAATAATAGAAGTAAATTGGAAATTTTTTTAAAATTGAATGTTCTAGTTAAACCATAAAATATATTTTTTTGGTTTTATGTCCTTTTAACCACTTACTGGTACCACTTAGTCAAGCTGCGCATCTTCATACCACCACCGACTATTATTGCAATCGGTTACAGACGTGGTGCACATTCACTGATCAGAGACATCTGCGGCTTTGCAACACATGAATTGGGCTCTTTGGGCAAACTGATACATAACATCTGCAGCAAAGAAGTCTTGGACTAAGAGCAAGAAAGCTCTCTCATTCTGGGATTCAAGCAGTAATGTATTATTTTTCTTTGAAATGTCCAATCAGCAAGTCTTAATTTCTAGCATGGGTCCCTGAAAGAAACTGTAAAGCCAATAAAACAGATGTTAAAATGAAGAGTTTCTGATTAAAATGAAAATCTGGTTTGGGTTTCTTGTCCTAAGAAGAAGAAAAAAAAAAAAACACACACACACACACATTATATATAGCCACTTTTTCTCAATATATATTTATGATGTGCGCCAATACCTCTTTGTTTGTGTAATTACTGGGTCATATTGGCAGCACTCACAGATGTTGTATATAAATTTTGTAAGGTGTGCTAAAAAAACAAATTTTGTATTTGTACTTATAAGTAATCAGGGAGACTGACCATCTCCCATTGGTTTAAGCACCCCACCCAAGCTCAGGTGTGCTCATGGCAGTGTAATAGTTGTGAATAAAAAGCCAGGGAGTCTCATTCTATTATGGAGAGTAAAAGCAGGAATGATTCAGCCCTCTGTGGCAAAGTAGTGTTAGGACCAGTCTAATTGGGGCACCTTGTAAGTTGGTGACTGGATACGCAGAATATGGCCATATTGTGTGACTAAGATCCCAATATTATTTAAAAAGAATAGTTGTCTCGATGTTGTTTGCAGGCAATTTTTTTGCAGCAGTTCAAAAAAAATATGTTGTGCTTTTGAAAATTGATGTGCGCCAATACCTCTTTGTTTGTGTATATATATATATATATATATATATATATATATATATATATATATATATATATATATATATATATATATATATATATATATATATATATATATATATATATATATACACACACATATACATACACACACATATACATATATATATACATGCATACATACATACATATTGTCAGGGTACAGGTAAATGACATATATATATATACATATATATGTAAATAGAACAGGGGAATGTGTTTATGTATGAAACCATATTTTTATCAGATATTACTAAAAACAGAATTTATGTTTACCTGATAAATTACTTTCTCCAACGGTGTGTCCGGTCCACGGCGTCATCCTTACTTGTGGGATATTCTCTTCCCCAACAGGAAATGGCAAAGAGCCCAGCAAAGCTGGTCACATGATCCCTCCTAGGCTCCGCCTACCCCAGTCATTCGACCGACGTTAAGGAGGAATATTTGCATAGGAGAAACCATATGGTACCGTGGTGACTGTAGTTAAAGAAAATAAATTATCAGACCTGATTAAAAAAACCAGGGCGGGCCGTGGACCGGACACACCGTTGGAGAAAGTAATTTATCAGGTAAACATAAATTCTGTTTTCTCCAACATAGGTGTGTCCGGTCCACGGCGTCATCCTTACTTGTGGGAACCAATACCAAAGCTTTAGGACACGGATGAAGGGAGGGAGCAAATCAGGTCACCTAAATGGAAGGCACCACGGCTTGCAAAACCTTTCTCCCAAAAATAGCCTCAGAAGAAGCAAAAGTATCAAACTTGTAAAATTTGGTAAAAGTGTGCAGTGAAGACCAAGTCGCTGCCCTACATATCTGATCAACAGAAGCCTCGTTCTTGAAGGCCCATGTGGAAGCCACAGCCCTAGTGGAATGAGCCGTGATTCTTTCGGGAGGCTGCCGTCCGGCAGTCTCGTAAGCCAATCTGATGATGCTTTTAATCCAAAAAGAGAGAGAGGTAGAAGTTGCTTTTTGACCTCTCCTTTTACCGGAATAAACAACAAACAAGGAAGATGTTTGTCTAAAATCCTTTGTAGCATCTAAATAGAATTTTAGAGCGCGAACAACATCCAAATTGTGCAACAAACGTTCCTTCTTTGAAACTGGTTTCGGACACAGAGAAGGTACGATAATCTCCTGGTTAATGTTTTTGTTAGAAACAACTTTTGGAAGAAAACCAGGTTTAGTACGTAAAACCACCTTATCTGCATGGAACACCAGATAAGGAGGAGAACACTGCAGAGCAGATAATTCTGAAACTCTTCTAGCAGAAGAAATTGCAACTAAAAACAAAACTTTCCAAGATAATAACTTAATATCAACGGAATGTAAGGGTTCAAACGGAACCCCCTGAAGAACTGAAAGAACTAAGTTGAGACTCCAAGGAGGAGTCAAAGGTTTGTAAACAGGCTTAATTCTAACCAGAGCCTGAACAAAGGCTTGAACATCTGGCACAGCTGCCAGCTTTTTGTGAAGTAACACAGACAAGGCAGAAATCTGTCCCTTCAGGGAACTAGCAGATAATCCTTTTTCCAATCCTTCTTGAAGGAAGGATAGAATCTTAGGAATCTTAACCTTGTCCCAAGGGAATCCTTTAGATTCACACCAACAGATATATTTTTTCCAAATTTTGTGGTAAATCTTTCTAGTTACAGGCTTTCTGGCCTGAACAAGAGTATCGATAACAGAATCTGAGAACCCTCGCTTCGATAAGATCAAGCGTTCAATCTCCAAGCAGTCAGCTGGAGTGAAACCAGATTCGGATGTTCGAACGGACCCTGAACAAGAAGGTCTCGTCTCAAAGGTAGCTTCCAAGGTGGAGCCGATGACATATTCACCAGATCTGCATACCAAGTCCTGCGTGGCCACGCAGGAGCTATCAAGATCACCGACGCCCTCTCCTGATTGATCCTGGCTACCAGCCTGGGGATGAGAGGAAACGGCGGGAACACATAAGCTAGTTTGAAGGTCCAAGGTGCTACTAGTGCATCCACTAGAGCCGCCTTGGGATCCCTGGATCTGGACCCGTAGCAAGGAACTTTGAAGTTCTGACGAGAGGCCATCAGATCCATGTCTGGAATGCCCCACAGCTGAGTGACTTGGGCAAAGATTTCCGGATGGAGTTCCCACTCCCCCGGATGCAATGTCTGACGACTCAGAAAATCCGCTTCCCAATTTTCCACTCCTGGGATGTGGATAGCAGACAGGTGGCAGGAGTGAGACTCCGCCCATAGAATGATTTTGGTCACTTCTTCCATCGCTAGGGAACTCCTTGTTCCCCCCTGATGGTTGATGTACGCAACAGTTGTCATGTTGTCTGATTGAAACCGTATGAACTTGGCCCTCGCTAGCTGAGGCCAAGCCTTGAGAGCATTGAATATCGCTCTCAGTTCCAGAATATTTATCGGTAGAAGAGATTCTTCCCGAGACCAAAGACCCTGAGCTTTCAGGGATCCCCAGACCGCGCCCCAGCCCATCAGACTGGCGTCGGTCGTGACGATGACCCACTCCGGTCTGCGGAATGTCATCCCTTGTGACAGGTTGTCCAGGGACAGCCACCAACGGAGTGAGTCTCTGGTCCTCTGATTAACTTGTATCTTCGGAGACAAGTCTGTATAGTCCCCATTCCACTGACTGAGCATGCACAGTTGTAATGGTCTTAGATGAATGCGCGCAAAAGGAACTATGTCCATTGCCGCTACCATCAAACCGATCACTTCCATGCACTGCGCTATGGAAGGAAGAGGAACGGAATGAAGTATCCAACAAGAGTCTAGAAGTTTTGTTTTTCTGGCCTCTGTCAGAAAAATCCTCATTTCTAAGGAGTCTATTATTGTTCCCAAGAAGGGAACCCTTGTTGACGGAGATAGAGAACTCTTTTCCACGTTCACTTTCCATCCGTGAGATCTGAGAAAGGCCAGGACAATGTCCGTGTGAGCCTTTGCTTGAGGAAGGGACGACGCTTGAATCAGAATGTCGTCCAAGTAAGGTACTACAGCAATGCCCCTTGGTCTTAGCACAGCTAGAAGGGACCCTAGTACCTTTGTGAAAATCCTTGGAGCAGTGGCTAATCCGAAAGGAAGCGCCACGAACTGGTAATGCTTGTCCAGGAATGCGAACCTTAGGAACCGATGATGTTCCTTGTGGATAGGAATATGTAGATACGCATCCTTTAAATCCACTGTGGTCATGAATTGACCTTCCTGGATGGAAGGAAGAATAGTTCGAATGGTTTCCATCTTGAACGATGGAACCTTGAGAAACTTGTTTAAGATCTTGAGATCTAAGATTGGTCTGAACGTTCCCTCTTTTTTGGGAACTATGAACAGATTGGAGTAGAACCCCATCCCTTGTTCTCTTAATGGAACAGGATGAATCACTCCCATTTTTAACAGGTCTTCTACACAATGTAAGAATGCCTGTCTTTTTATGTGGTCTGAAGACAACTGAGACCTGTGGAACCTCCCCCTTGGGGGAAGCCCCTTGAATTCCAGAAGATAACCTTGGGAGACTATTTCTAGCGCCCAAGGATCCAGAACATCTCTTGCCCAAGCCTGAGCGAAGAGAGAGAGTCTGCCCCCCACCAGATCCGGTCCCGGATCGGGGGCCAACATTTCATGCTGTCTTGGTAGCAGTGGCAGGTTTCTTGGCCTGCTTTCCCTTGTTCCAGCCTTGCATTGGTCTCCAAGCTGGCTTGGCTTGAGAAGTATTACCCTCTTGCTTAGAGGACGTAGCACTTTGGGCTGGTCCATTTCTACGAAAGGGACGAAAATTAGGTTTATTTTTTGCCTTGAAAGGCCGATCCTGAGGAAGGGCGTGGCCCTTACCCCCAGTGATATCAGAGATAATCTCTTTCAAGTCAGGGCCAAACAGCGTTTTCCCCTTGAAAGGAATGTTAAGTAGCTTGTTCTTGGAAGACGCATCAGCTGACCAAGATTTCAACCAAAGCGCTCTGCGCGCCACAATAGCAAACCCAGAATTCTGAGCCGCTAACCTAGCCAATTGCAAAGTGGCGTCTAGGGTGAAAGAATTAGCCAATTTGAGAGCATTGATTCTGTCCATAATCTCCTCATAAGGAGGAGAATCACTATCGACCGCCTTTATCAGCTCATCGAACCAGAAACATGCGGCTGTAGCTACAGGGACAATGCATGAAATTGGTTGTAGAAGGTAACCCTGCTGAACAAACATCTTTTTAAGTAAACCTTCTAATTTTTTATCCATAGGATCTTTGAAAGCACAACTATCCTCTATGGGTATAGTGGTGCGTTTGTTTAAAGTGGAAACCGCTCCCTCGACCTTGGGGACTGTCTGCCATAAGTCCTTTCTGGGGTCGACCATAGGAAACAATTTTTTAAATATGGGGGGAGGGACGAAAGGAATACCGGGCCTTTCCCATTCTTTATTAACAATGTCCGCCACCCGCTTGGGTATAGGAAAAGCTTCTGGGAGCCCCGGGACCTCTAGGAACTTGTCCATTTTACATAGTTTCTCTGGGATGACCAACTTGTCACAATCATCCAGAGTGGATAATACCTCCTTAAGCAGAATGCGGAGATGTTCCAACTTAAATTTAAACATAAACACATCAGGTTCAGCTTGTTGAGAAATGTTCCCAGAATCAGTAATTTCTCCCTCAGACAAAACCTCCCTGGCCCCATCAGACTGGGTTAGGGGCCCTTCAGAACCATTATTATCAGCGTCGTCATGCTCTTCAGTATCTAAAACAGAGCAGTCGTGCTTACGCTGATAAGTGTTCATTTTGGCTAAAATGTTTTTGACAGAATTATCCATTACAGCCGATAATTGTTGCATAGTAAGGAGTATTGGCGCGCTAGATGTACTAGGGGCCTCCTGAGTGGGCAAGACTCGTGTAGACGAAGGAGGGAATGATGCAGTACCATGCTTACTCCCCTCACTTGAGGAATCATCTTGGGCATCATTGTCATTGTCACATAAATCACATTTATTTAAATGAATGGGAATTCTGGCTTCCCCACATTCAGAACACAGTCTATCTGGTAGTTCAGACATGTTAAACAGGCATAAACTTGATAACAAAGTACAAAAAACGTTTTAAAATAAAACCGTTACTGTCACTTTAAATTTTAAACTGAACACACTTTATTACTGCAATTGCGAAAAAACATGAAGGAATTGTTCAAAATTCACCAAATTTTCACCACAGTGTCTTAAAGCCTTAAAAGTATTGCACACCAAATTTGGAAGCTTTAACCCTTAAAATAACGGAACCGGAGCCGTTTTTAACTTTAACCCCTTTACAGTCCCTGGTATCTGCTTTGCTGAGACCCAACCAAGCCCAAAGGGGAATACGATACCAAATGACGCCTTCAGAAAGTCTTTTCTAAGTATCAGAGCTCCTCTCACATGCGACTGCATGTCATGCCTCTCAAAAACAAGTGCGCAACACCGGCGCGAAAATGAGGCTCTGCCTATGATTTGGGAAAGCCCCTAAAGAATAAGGTGTCTAAAACAGTGCCTGCCGATATTATTATATCAAAATACCCAGAATAAATGATTCCTCAAGGCTAAATATGTGTTAATAATGAATCGATTTAGCCCAGAAAAAGTCTACAGTCTTAATAAGCCCTTGTGAAGCCCTTATTTACGATCTTAATAAACATGGCTTACCGGATCCCATAGGGAAAATGACAGCTTCCAGCATTACATCGTCTTGTTAGAATGTGTCATACCTCAAGCAGCAAGAGACTGCTCACTGTTCCCCCAACTGAAGTTAATTGCTCTCAACAGTCCTGTGTGGAACAGCCATGGATTTTAGTGACGGTTGCTAAAATCATTTTCCTCATACAAACAGAAATCTTCATCTCTTTTCTGTTTCTGAGTAAATAGTACATACCAGCACTATTTCAAAATAACAAACTCTTGATTGAATAATAAAAACTACAGTTAAACACTAAAAAACTAAGCCATCTCCGTGGAGATGTTGCCTGTACAACGGCAAAGAGAATGACTGGGGTAGGCGGAGCCTAGGAGGGATCATGTGACCAGCTTTGCTGGGCTCTTTGCCATTTCCTGTTGGGGAAGAGAATATCCCACAAGTAAGGATGACGCCGTGGACCGGACACACCTATGTTGGAGAAATAGGGTTGCAATTCTGATGTCAGGATTTGATTCAAAACCCCCATGATTTTAATACACATCTCAAGACTTAAATACAGACAGGATGTCTAAAGAAATTTCAAAAGGCAACATTTGCTCCTTAATTAGGAAGTACAGAGCAATCCTTGCCCCATGCGGTGAGTGAGGACGAAGTGTCTGGAAATTTTATTTCAGGCCTAATGAAATTTATGAGGAGGAGCAGTGTTGGTTGAAGAAATGACTGTTCACAGCCATGTGTAAATTGTCCCCTGTGAAGTTTTCCATGTGCAGAGAACAGACAAATTAGCATTTACAAGTCCCTTTATGACACAAATAAAAATAAATAAATTTTTGCAAAAGGAATGATGCAAAATTTTTCATGTGTGTGTTTGAAATAATTCAAATAACCCATATATGTATATATATTGAGCCGGGACATATTATATTAAAGAGGTAATTGATGTATTGAATATATATATGAAAAATAAATTCAAATCTGTAATAGATTGAATGGAAATTGTAATAATCTCATGTTTGAAATTATATATATATATATATATATATATATATATATATATATATATATATATATATATATATATATATATATATATATATATATATATATATATATATATATATATTGAAAGCATAAAATGTCTTAGCATCTGTGCTTTAAGAATATTTGTGGACCTAAAAAGAAATGATTAATAACACTTATTTTTATTTCAGATGGACCATAGACATGATTCATGCATGCAGAATTTGTTAGAAATATAGAACATGCTGTATTTGTGTGAATACATATATAACAGATGTATAAATGCCATTAATTTCAGAATAATTAGCAGTATTAATTTGCTTTAATATAATATGATGTTGGGGACACATGATGTTTCATATTGAAATAATCAGAGAAATGATATGATGCTGCCCCATCTAAAATTAATATTGTGAGTGATTGATGCAGGATGTTATGGTCTAATGAATAACCATTTCATAGAAATAATGAATTGTTAAAAATGTTGGATAGTAAATGTATTGCTGTGTTGTTTGTCACGCTGCCCCCGGTGTTATGATGCGAGAATTACAGCCAAGAGATGATTGATGGTTGCAAGGATGCATCTCCTTGACAACATACATTCACAAGGTGAAACAATCAGAAAGGATCAGCTCCGTAAGGGCCAATAACAAAGCAGGTTTTCCGAAAAGGGCCTCCCATATTCTCACCCATGATGGAAACACATATAAGCTTAATGCAAGATAGGAGAAGGACAGATGCTGCTGAGCTGACTTGTAACTGGTTTGTGGGCGTGAGATACCATTACTCTAGCAAAGCTGGTCTACCTTTTCTCATTGATTGCAAAATATACTTATTGGAATTCTGAGGTGAGATTAAACCTGTTGAGAGATATTGGATATCGATTGGTGTTCATCTTGGTAATGTATTAAGAGATTACTATAGTTGATAGATTAAAGAGAGCTGTGTATTGTTAAACATATATCATTGATGCTAAATAATTCATACTAATGATAGTTATGACTCTTCTTAACTATTTACAAAACTTAAATTGGGCTATACCATAGTGCTGAAAATGGCAACAATGTTGCACATAAAGAAATAAAAGAGAAATAGATGCTATATAATAATGACTGTAGTAGAACAGCTAGATACATCAGCTCGTTAGTGTAAACAAGAAAAAAAAATTCTATGCACTTATGGTTACAATTCCTTTTGGTTATGAAGGTCACATTTTTTCCTTCTGAGGCTGGGGACATTGCCATATACTCATTTGTATTTTACAATTTATGTGGATGTACCCTCCTTTTGACTCTTTATGTCCCTCATACATCTATTTATATCTCTCTAATGGTGCAACCTGGTTTTGCATCTTTAACATTACATACACAACATGGCATGGTCTGCTCACAGAAGTATATTAACCACTAAACATTTTTTTTTCTTGTTTACACTAACAAGCTGATGTATCTAGCTGTTCTACTACAGTCATTATTATATAACATCTATTTCTCTGTTCTTTCTTTATGTGCAACATGGTTGCCATTTTCAGCGCCATGGTATAGCCCAATTTAAGTTTTGTAAATAGTTAAGAAGAGTCATAACTATCATTAGTATGTATGGAATCCTATCCATGTATATTTGTACATAAGTAAACAACTTGTGTGGTTCACTGTCATGTAACAGCACAAGCATTTGATTCTATTTGAATCTGTACACACCACTGAATGTTTATTACGGTCACTATGGTGACTGTTACCATGGTGAGAATTATACACACATAACATGTTCGTATTGATTAATTTTTCAGGGCTCACAGATCGTTTTTTACATGCTGTCACTTACATGGAAGTTGCCATTTTACGTTATTATGTATACTTCACTTTTAACGCGCTTATGTTAATGTTATTTGCAATTTTATTATCCTTGGCGAAAACCGGAAGTGATGTAGCTGAACTTCCGGTTTCGGCATTCACTGTGGAACACAATTTGCGTTCCAAACTCGGAACAATTTGCGCACTTTTGGAGAGCACTAGGTTTGTGTATTTGTTTGTTTGTATTACACACTATAAAAGAGCTTATTTGTTGCACTGTTGTATGCTGATGAAGGGGTTGTGAACCCCGAAAACGTTCCATTAAATTTGGTGTGAAAAAGACCTGTGAGTGCATCTCTGGTTTGTGTGTGTATATATATATATATATATATATATATATATATATATATATATATATATATATATATATATATATATATATATATATATATATATATATATATATATATATATATATATATATATATATATATCTTGGAATTGATTTTAATTACAAGTAATTAACTAAAAATTTGTTCCAGTTTAAATAGACATTTTAAAGTAACTGTTTACAGTAAGAATATATGTATTTTTAGTATCCTAATTAGAATTGTATTAGAATCAATTGCAGCTAAATAGCTGAGTATATTATTTATTAGCACTGTTAATTGTATTGCTGAAAATTAGTAGCACTGTGATATTTTAAATGCAACTCTGAATAAAAGGCTATTGTGAATAAGACCAGTTTTAAAGGTAAACGTGTATGAACTCTGCATAGCATATTTTAATAGTTTTTAAACGTGTATAGTATTGACTCACATTCTGATCCATACAAATATATTCCAATGTGTTCATAGATATTAACTAATAAAAAAGAATTCAGGTATTTATATTAATTTTGTGGTTTCCAGTAGATGCATATTGATTGAGGGTTTATTTTTAAAGGATAATTATTAAATATATTGTATTATAACCCTGCCATAGACTGACATATTATTTGGAGAGCACTACTGAGATTCTTATAAATATACAGACAATATATATACACATATACACACACACATATACACACACACACATATGATGTGGTGATAGCCAAGGACTACGTCAAGGTCACTTCCTCCCTGGGTCCCTAACCTACAGCCACACATTGCATGCCTTCAACCAAACAAGCTGAGATACAAACAAGGGTGTCACGGGTCCTTTGTAATTTCTATAGACACATACAAAACATAGAAATGCAGGGGTGTGCATTGCTTACAAGGCAGTGTACTTTTTAACAATAACATATGTTCAAATTTTCAAAGTGAACATTTTATAAGTGAGGCACTAATTTTTAAGAATTATACAAGAATTGAACAAGGATTGGGCAAGGGGCAAGACACAAGGCAAGTACTCTTGTAATACTATGTTTTATGTATCTCGTATCATTTTGCAAGTGCTGCTGCAACACTGAGTCTTATGTGTTTACTTGGTTCCCACTTTCATAATAATGCTCAATATCTTCATATTCCTTTTTGCTACCTCTTGTCTCTATAACAAACTACATTACTCAATTACTCCTTCTCCCTCTCCACCTGCACTGTTCATTAGCCCATCTCTCTTATACTCACCTTAATTTTGTACTCATGAACTTTACCTATTCCTAAACACTCTCTCTCCCCCCCTGCACTTCAGCCAGAAAACAGTCTCATTACTGCAAATCTGCTTCTCATCTCATGTCACTCTCCCTCTTGCTCATACTAGCTGCTGGCGACATCTCCCCTAATCCTGGAACCTCACAACCTCCTAGCCTTTCACATCCTTGTGTGCCTTTCAATAGACTTCATAAACTAAACTCTGGTAACCTTAATCGCATTCCTCTTACATCTAAAACCACCTCCCCCTTCACTTGTGCACACTGGAACTCTCGCTCTGTTTGCAACAAGCTCACTTCTATCCATGATCTCTTTATTTCCCACTCTCTTAACCTTCTGGCTCTTACAGAAACCTGGCTCTCTGCTTCAGACACAGCATCCACTGCTGCACTGTCACATGGGGGTCTCCATTTCAGCCACACTCCTAGGTCTGGCAATAGACAAGGAGGTGGTGTCTGTATTTTACTTTCCTCTCGTTGCACCTTCCAACAAATACAGCCCTTCTCTTCACTCACATTTTCTTCGTTTGAAGCACACATGATTCGGTTATTCTCTCCCCTCTCTAAACGTGTTACAGTCATATACCGCCCCCCTAGCTCCACAACTCAATTTGTAGATCACTTTGCTGCCTGGCTTCCTTATTTCCTTTCCTCAGACACCCCTGCCCTCATTCTTGGTGACTTCAACATCCCTCTTGACAATCCCACTGCCTCCTCTGCAAAACAACATTCAACTGACTTCCTCTTTCGGCCTGTCACAATGGACTGACTCTCCCACTCACAAAGATGGTCATTCCCTTGATCTGACTTTCACCTATCGATGCACTCTTTCAAATTTAACAAACTCCCCTTTTCCTCTCTCTGACCATCATCTCCTAACTTGCAACATCACTTCCCTACCTACAACTCCCCCTCCCTCTACCCCTCACATCAAACTTCACAGAAGCACTAAGTCACTAGATCTGCATCAGCTCGCTAGCTCTTTCAAACCTCTCCTCTCATCCATCACCACCTTTTCCTGCCCTGACCAATCTACCAGTATAATTCCACCCTTACATCGGTCATTGACACTCTGGCCCCTCCGACCTTAGCTCAGAAACCACACTCTCATCCTCAGCCCTGGCATACTCCTCTGACACGATACCTACGCAGATGCTCCCGTACTGCTGAGCGACATTGGAGGAAATCTCGGAGTTCATCTGACTTTCTTCACTACAAGTTCATCCTGAACTCCTACTATTCAGCCCTTAATCTTTATAAGCAACAATATTTTTCTCATCTCATCTCTACTCTTTCCTCTAACCCTAAATGTCTGTTCTCCATGTTCAACACTCTTCTCCGCCCACCCCCACCTCCTAGCACAACCTCTCTCTCAGCTCAAGATTTTGTCAGCCACTTCAACAACAAAATTGACTCCATCAGAAGTGAAATCAGCTCTCAACATACTTCCAATCTCCCACCCCCTCAAAAGCTCACGATCACCCAAAACCCAAATATCCAAAAATGCAGCTCTTTTGCCACTGTTAACGAGGATGAAGTTTCTGCCCTTATACTGTCCTCCCACCTCACTACCTGTCCCCTCGACCCCATCCCCTTTACAGCTACTCCCCTCCCTCTCTTCTACCCTCACCCCCATACGCACACACATTTTCAACCTCTCCCTCAGCACTGCTATATTTCCCTCATCTCTAAAACATGGACTGGTCACACCTATCCTCAAAAAACCTTCCCTCGATCCAACCTCCCCTTCCCATTACCGCCCTATTTCCCTACTCCCTTGCCTCAAAGCTCCTTGAAAAGCTAGTTTACACACGTCTATCCCATTTCCTTACACTAAACTCTCTTCTTGACCCACTGCAATCTGGATTTCGTTCCCATCACTCTACAGAGACAGCAATTGTCAAGGTTACCAATGACCTACTTACAGCAAAATCCAAAGACCACTTCTCATCGCTTATCCTCCTTGACCTGTCTGCAGCCTTTGACACTGTTGACCAGCCTCTTCTGCTCCAAACCCTCTAATCCTTCGGCATCTGTGACACAGCTCTCTCGTGGTTCTCTTCCTATCTGACTAACCGTACATTTAGTGTAGCCTTCTCCGGAGCATCCTCTGCCCTGTTACCACTTTCTATTGGGGTACCTCAAGGCTCTGTCCTTGGTCCCCTTCTCTTTTCAATCTACACGTCATCACTAGGTTCCTTAATAAAGTCCCATGGGTTTCAATACCATTTGTATGCCGATGACACCCAAATCTACCTCTCTGCACCAGACCTACCTCCTTCCTTACTAACCCGTGTCACTAACTGTCTTTCTCACATCTCATCTTGGATGTCCTCTCACTACCTTAAGCTAAATCTCTCCAAAACAGAACTCCTTATTTTCCCCCTTCTTCCAATGTCTCCAACCCCAAAATTTCTATAACTGTTGATAATTCCATCATTACCCCTACCCCGCACGCCCGATGTCTTGGGGTCACAATTGACTCAGATCTTTCCTTCACTCCTCACATTCAGTCCTTGGCTAAAGCCTGCCGCTTCCACCTTAAAAACATTGCTAAAATTAGACATTTCCTTACACAAGATACAACCAAGATTTTAATCCACTTTCTCATCCTTTCCCGCCTCGACTACTGCAACTCCGTCCTCTCTGGTCTACCTAGCTGCCGCATAGCTCCTTTACAATCCATTGCACCTCTCGGCCAATCCTTTCACTGGCTTCCTCTTGCCTCTAGAATTAAACATAAAATCCTCACCCTGACATATAAAGCTCTCAACTGCATTGCTCCCCCCTACATCTCAGAACTTGTCTCTAGATACTCTCCGTCCCGTCCCCTTCGATCAGCTCAGGATCTCCTTCTCTCCCCCTCTCTTGTTACTCCCTCACATTCCCGTTTACAGGACGTCTCCAGACTGGCCCCCATCTTGTGGAATTCCCTGCCTCGCTCCATAAGACTCTCTCCTAGTTTTAACAGCTTCAAGAACTCCCTAAAAACTCTACTATTCAGGGATGCATACAACCAACACTAACCTTTCCTAACTCCATTGCTTTCCCCTTGAACCCCTTAGAATGTAAGCCTATGGGCCCAGCTTACAGATCGCTTCATAAGAGCCGACTACAACAGTGAAACTCTCGGCAGGGCCCTCTACCCACTTGACCCCTACAAAAGCTATCCTGTACACCGACTATGTTTACAGCGCTGCGGAATCTGTTGGCGCTCTACAAATACCTGATAATAATAATAATAATAATAGAAATGGTGTGCCTCTCAAACTAGACTGGGTACACATCCCATTAGCCTACATAACTCACAGCCCTAGTTGCTCACTAAAACTCAGACAGCTGCACAGCCTTTAGTGACCAAAGAAGTTAACCCCAGACAAGGCTGGGTGGAAAGTTCATAGGGAAAATTACAAAACAAAATTAACACAACACATACAAAGTCTGGCACTCTCTTGCAAGCACACAGCTAGATTAAAAGCAAAATGGAAGAGTTAGTTACAGCATATGACCAAATGGTGATAGGCCAAGGACCATGCTAAGGTCTCTTTCTCCCTGGGTGCCTAACTTAGAGCCACACATTACATGCCTTCAGCCAAACACACTGAGATACAAACAATTAGATAATATAAGTACATTGGAAAGTTGTTTAAAATAACTTGCTATATCTGAAAGATTCATGAAAGAAAAAAATGGGTTTCATGTCCCTTTAAACACACTCCATGGGCTATAGTATAGTTCACATATATCACAGAATCTAAATTAGATTCTACGAAGAAGTAAATATATAGATAAAGGGGAATCAGTTGATGTGATTTACTTAGATTTTGCAAAGGCGTTTGATACAGTGCCACATGAGAGATTAGTGCACAAAATTAAGGGAATAGCTGAAAATGTTAGTTTGTGGATAAATAACAGGATAAAAGATAGGGAGCAACGAGTAGTAGTGAATGGATCATACTCAGATTGGACAAAGGTAATCAGTGGAGTCCCCCAGGAATCAGTACTGGGCCCTGTTCTTTTTAATATTTTTATTAATGACTTGGAGCAAGGATTAAATAGCAACATCTCTATTTAGGCAGATGATACCAAGTTGTGTAAGGTCATTAGATCCATGCAAGATGAAATCGCTTTACAAGGGGATCTACAAAAAATAGAAGAATGGACAGGTAAATGGAAATTTAGATTTATTACTGGAAAATGCAAAGTTCTACATTTTGGAAGTAAAAATAAGCAGGAAACCTATTATATAAATGGGACTAGACTTAGCATAACAGAGGAAGAAAGGGATTTGGGAGTAGTAATAGATAACAAGCTAAATATATAAAACCCTGGTAAGACATCACCTTGAGTATGGAGTTCAGTTCTGGGGACTAATCTCAAAAAAAGTTATTGCAGACTGAGAAAAAGTTCAGAGAAGGGCCACAAAACTAATAAGGGGAATGGAGAATTAAAACCTTCAGGAGAGGTTAACTATACTGGGTCTGATTTCTGTAGAAAAAAAGGTGCTTGAGAGGTGACATGATAGCTTTATATAAATATATTCAAGGCCCATATACAGAGAAAGTGAAAGCTCTGTTTATTCCAAGAAAATTGTTTGTGACAAGTGGTCACAATTTAAGGCAGGAGGAAAGGAGTTTTAATCTCCAGCAACATAAATGTTTTTTTCACTGTTAAGAGCAATCAAATTTTGGAATTCATTACCCAAGGAGGTAGTAAAGTGGGATGGCAAGGACCACTTTAGAATAGCAAATACACCAACAAGGCACCAGTGGCAATGCTGACAGGTATTTTTCATTGTTATGACAATCACCTTGCAACTGGACAGACATGTGGCTACTCTTTTGGAAGACAAGGACAGCCTGTATATTGTGCATCATATAGTCCCATGTACATATGGTTCTATCAGGTGACTACTGTTGCCACATAAAACACCTGAAAACTACATACGCATGTGACTTCATTTGAAAGAGGAGCTTAATATGTATATAGAGCCCAGAGGTTCCTTAAAGTCACCTACAAGAGAGATGATTTCAATGACAATCAGTTGCTTCCTAGAGGGGCTTTAAGGGATATTAAACCCAAATTTTAGGTTTCATGATTCAGATAGAGCATGCAATTTTAAGCAACTTTCAAATTTACTACTATTATCATTTTGTTCTTTTTTTGAATGTAAGCTTAGGAGCCGGTACATTTTTGGTTCAGCACGTGGGTAGATACCAAGAGAAGTAAGAAAATGTGATAATAGGAGTAAAATTAGAAATTTGCCAAAAACTGCATGCTCTTTCTGAATCATGATAGAAAACAATTTGGGGTTCATAACCCTTTAAGAGCCCTCATTTGAGCAAGGGTAAGAGAAAAAGGAGGGGCATAGAGCAGCCCAAACACACAGCACAGATTTAATTTTTTTAACACTTGTAATGTATTTTAAAATGTTCTCTTTTTGATGTTTAGATGAAACAAAGAAAATAAACTGACTTTATTTTTTGTTTAAGTCTACAACGATTAGGACTTTCATTAAAAGCCTAAATGTCATCTGTTCACTCAGCTAGACAGAGCCTTATTAACCTACCGGCATTCTGAGTGCTTGAGAAAACATGTTTATTAAAACGTGCACCATTTGTTTGCCTTGCAACAGGCCTTTCACAATAAAGCCTGCAGCTACTTGTAAGACAAGAGAAGGCATGAGGCGTGTTAAAGATAGCAGGAAAATGCTGGGAATCGATATTGAGGTCCCTTAATCATCAACAAACTGAGTAATGACTAATGCTGTGGAGGAAAAAATAGCACTAAAAAGCAAAGAAAAAAACAAAATAAGAAAAATTAAAGGATTACTTTCTGTTATAATTTTTAAGCTTAACAACTAACATATTAAAGTTAATAAACATTAATTAAAACCTACTGACCTATATTTTCTCCAAAACGAAGTTTCATAACGTTCTAAAAGTTATATCTTTTATTCGCCGATGATGTCACGTTATCTTGCCCACTATTTTCAGCACTGTGTGTTCAAAATACTTAAACCAATAACTTTGTGCTTAAAGCGCCATTTTGAAACCTAGGTATTGTAAACGGATTGGTACAGAGCAAAGGATACCCACGGAGTGGGGTTGGAAAACAATTAAATTTGCAGACAAGATTTCTGATATACGGTAGAGATATATTAATGAAATGCTATTGATAAAAAGCGTATTTGGGGTAGTTAGTAACAGGCATAGAAAATATTTACTTACAGTGGCCCTTTAAGGAAAAAAAAGTTAGTAAATACCTGCCCACACATGTATCATCTATTTTTTTATTTGTAAAATGATACCTCATTGGAAAACCCCACATTCATATTGGACAACTGTTTATCCCATTAGATACATGAATGCTTTATGTATTACTGTAATCCTTAGAATATTACACTGTCAGTATATATAAAATATATTATATATGTATTACATACCTCCCAACATTTCAAACTCCAAGAGGGACACCCCCCTCCCACTGAGCAAAAGTGTGGTGGGCAGGGGCAGGGATGGGGTCTGGGCTTAAAAAGTGGCAGAACATAACACAGATTGTTTTTTTTTTTTTTTTTTTTTTAAGTATAAGCACTCTGACAACTGACTTTTGTTACTAGGGGACGCTTTCTGTTTACCTAGGTAACCACACCAAGGGGCATATTTATCAAGAACTGCTGGTGCAATGATAAATGCCGACAGCGTATGCTGTCAGCATTTATCGATGTGCAGCGGACATGATCCGCTTTATCGGATCATGTCCGCTCGCACCATAGTAAATATGCCCCTAAGCCTCCTCCCCTAGTCTGCAACCGGTAATGTGTGCCGACTTTGCTTGAAGCAAACATTTTAACTGACAGCAGAATTAATATTATTTTTGTACAGTGTTTTTCTTAGGTTTGTACATGATACTCCCGAGGTTTAGCAGGTATTAAGTGCTCTGTGTAAAAAAAAAAAAAAAAAAAAAAAAAAAGGGCATTTGGAGCAGTATATAAATACCACAAAAACTTTAGCCCTGTATATAACTTTAAAATAATTTACTTATGCTGCCGAACGGTTCAGAGACCACTACAGATCACTCTGCAAAAATGTAAATTAATTTGTCAACTGAGCACGCCCAAGCTGAGCACTTTTTTTCTACTTTTAGTTGTAGCAACGGTTTGATATCAGCCTGCCCCTTGTCCCCTCACCCTCCTGCCTGGGTAAAAAGACCGCCTCTCTAGCATGCAGGATTAGAAGCAATGCCTGCTTTATGTGACATAATAATGAAAACTGGGTGCGGTCACTCCTCACACTGCAGGGATAGGGCTAGGAGTATGTTGCACAACTCATCGTACAACTGTAAAGCAATAAATTGTGTATAAACAGCCTGGGATTAAAGGGGAGATAAATCTCTAGCAGTGCTGATGATCCGACTCTGAATATGAACTTCTCTCATCCGTGGCCAGTGTAATCCTGACCGCCGTCCTCAGAGACTCACAGCACACTGCCACACTCCACTAGTAAGTAGACACAGTGAGGATCCTGAGAGGAGTAGTCAGAACTTCCAAGTTAGTCTTCAAGACAAAACCATGACACGGTTGCTGCCTTCTCATGCCTGAGTTCAAAGACGAGTCAACACGGCACCTGCAGTCACATGCGCCAAAAAACACTGACTGTATTGGTAGCATGTGTTCACGTGATGACCATGTATGAGCCCAATGCATTTTTTTTTTTTTTTTTTTTAAATGTATGACAGACGTCAATCTTCCCGGGACAGTGGGACAGACCCCAAAAATCGGGACAGTTGGGGGGAATTTCTGCACAACTAGTGATTTGTGAAGTTACACACATGATAATTCGCATGGAGTTAAAGCTCTATAAACTACAGTAACTATATTACACATTGAAGGGGACAAAAGTACAAAAGAAAATGCTCTCGTGTGTGTGTGTTTTGTTTTAATTATTGCTTGGATAGAACTGTGTTTAAAGGGGTTAAAAACATATTTAAATGGATAGTCAAATTAAAATTAAACTTTCATGATTCAGATAGGGTATGCAATTTTAAACAACTTTCCAATTTTCTTTTATCATCAAATTTGCTTTGTTCTCTTATATTCTTTGTTAAAAGCTAAACCTAGGTAGGCTCATATGCTGATTACTAAGATCTTGAAGGTCACCTCTAATCTCCGTGCATTTTGACAGTTTTTCACAGCTAGACAGAGCTAGTTCATGTGTGTCATATAGAGAACATTTATGCTCACTCCCATGGAGTTACTTATGAGAAGGCACTGATTGGGTAAAACACAAGTCTGTGGAAAAAACTGAGATAAGGGGCAGTCTGCAGAAGCTTAGATATAAGGTAATCACAGAGGTAAAAAAAAAGTATATTAAAAGGGACAGTCAAATCCAAAAAAAAAAAACTTTCATGATTTAAAAAGGACATGTCATTTTAAACAACTTTCCAATTTACTTTTATCATCAATTTTGTTTTGTTCTCTTGGTATTCTTAGTTGAAAGCTAAACTTAGGAGGTTCATATACTAATGTCTTAGACTTTAAAGGCCATCTCTAATCTGAAAGCATTTTGGCAGTTTTTCACCACTAGAGGGCGTTAGTTCATGTGTTTCACATAGATTACATTGAGCTCACGCACGTGAAGCTCCTAGGAGTAAGCACTGATTGGCTAAAATGCAAGTCTGTCAAAAGAACTGAAATAAGGGGGCAGTTTGCAGAGGCTTAGATACAAGGTAATCACAGAGGTAAAAAAAAGTGTATTAATATAACTGTGTTGGTTTTGCAAAACTGGGGAATGGGTAATAAAGGGATTATCTATCTTTTTAAACAATAACATTTTTCAAGTAGACCTTCAATGTTAGCTCTGGAGCAGCAATGCACTTCTAGGAACTAGCTTGAACACATCTGGTGAGCCCCCAATAACAAACATTGCAACATTCGAAAAATGAAATTAATTTTAACACATTTGTTCATATGTTTTGAATTTCGAATGTTTGTACAACATTTGTTTAATGTAATATTATTTCTAATGCTTTCTTTAAACATAATTTTCTATTCAAATTTTTCTAATAATTCGATTCAAAATAGGCAATATTGGAATTAAAAAAATTGAATTGATATATTTGTAATAGTATTTCTAATGCTCTCTTTAAATGTAACATTCAAAATTGATATATTTGTATCTATTATGTATCAATTTACTAAATCCTCTACCACATGAACTACTGAACTTCTGAATAGTATTTGTTGAATGAAATGTTACATTAAAAATTTAGAATGAGGATATTGAAACTAATTATGAACATTCGAAAATTAAAGTAACATTCGAAAACCGGAAATAACATTTGATTATCGAATTGTAATGGATTTTCATTCTTAACATTCGATTGTCCAAAACGAATGTCCACAGGACTATTTGTTCTACCAACCGAATTGCACTTTCAGCACATTCGCCCATCCCTAATAACAAAGCATACCTAAGAAAGAGAAGTCAATTTGATAACGATATAAATGGAAAAAAAGTCTCTTAAAACCGCATGCTCTTTCTGAATCATTAAAGTTTCATTTTGAATTTCATGTCCTTTTAAGTAACATTTGGGGCGATTCTAAAAACCGTTAAAACTGGCTACAAATTATACATTTAGGGTAGATTACAAGAGTAGCATTAAATTATTGAGTGCCCGGAAACAAGCAAATTTGATAATTAATCAGCCATTACACGTGGCTGGTAATTGCTACCGCAAGCTCACTGTAACAATTAGAGCTTATAAAATGAACCAGAGATCAGATCTCTGTTTAATTGTATCAATGTGCCCCAAATGTCCCCAAAATACAGTCTATCTTATTTTATTAAAAATTAAAGATAGCAGCATCTTTATTTTTAAAGTTTGTGGGAGTGCGGTGTTAGGCATCTAGACGTGGTGAAGACAATTTGCTGAAGTTCAAAACGAGCATCAGAATGGGGAAGAAATGGGATTTAAGTGACTCTGAACATGGCATGGTTGTTGGTGCCAGATGGGCTGGTCCAAGTATTTAAAAAACTGCTGATCTACTGGGATTATCACGCACAACCATCTCTAGGGTTTACAGAGAATGGTCCAAAAAAAAGAGAAAATATCCAGTGAGCGGCAGTTGTGTGGACGAAAATGCCTTGTTGATGTCAGAGGAGAATGGGCAGACTGGTTCGAGATAATAGAAAGGCAACAGTAACTCAAATAAGGAATCTAGCAAACTGGAGAAAGGTGGTATAAACTAGTATATCTCATATACCTCTATACTACCAACTCCTATAGGAGGCGCTATATAAGTATGGCAATATAATGTATAATAATCCAACTATGACCAATATATATGTATTCAACAATATAAAACTAGATGAATATGTAGATGATACAAAAAATGTGGATGATACAAAAAATAAAATACAGTATGTAGATGATATAAAAAATAAAATACCGTACAAATAGAATAAAATAATCAGTCTTTTGAATACAATTCTAATGTCCAGTAGGGATCCTCAGAATACAAAGGATGTGGAAGGCAGCATTCTGACTTCACCATATATGATGATGGAACTCTGCAGCAAAAACACAAAAAGGGAGACAGAGGCGCCACATGTGTAGAACAATCATACACCAAGGAATCAAATGATGGAAAGATACAGGGTACTCACAAGTGTAATGGCACTCTCTTGTGCCAGCAGAGGCAGACTTGTATTAAACAGCAAACCAGCTGGCTGATTCAAGGCAATTCTTCTCATGACCAAATGCCATCCAAAGAGCTGAGTCGCTGGAATTGGAGCAGGCTATGGAAGAGTGTGGAAGGAAGGGCGATCTGGCCCCTTGGTAGCTGAAAATGAGTCTCTAACACACCGTATGCCAGGCTTATGTACTTAAAAATATATATTTATTAAAAAGGTAAATAAAAATACGAAAAGGTATAAAACAAATGCTCCAGCTGGGTGTATATGAAATCTCCACAGTGAGATAAACAGATAAAATGTGACGCGTTTCTCGGGGAAAACCCTGTTTCCTCAGGCTTGTATACAGAAGTCTCACATATGCCCTTTTAAATAGGGCTCAGCTACCAAACAATGTATATGCCCCTCCCCTTCCCATGTACAAATTAACCCATCCTCTCAAACACACCCCATTGTAAGTTTTAATGCTCTAAATAGATAATAAATATATCAACTAAATAATCAAAGATGATGAGAACGTATATAACTATACAAAGGGCAAAGAATAAAAATATATATTACTCAGCAGGCGATAATATATGTGAAATCTAATAAAATACCACTAATACTGCTGAATGAGGATCTAAAGATGGCTTATTGATTATGACTCAAAAAGTGCGTGAATGAATGATAAGTGAATATAGGAAATGGGTGCTGCCACAATAAAAATGTGTACACATTTATAGTAAAAAAAAAGATTCTTTACTTACATAATAGTAGTATTATATTTACTAGTTCCGGTCATCATAAGATGAAATCCGTTTGTTTGTGAATGTGATCGTGCTCCTGTCTGCCATCTTTGATGTTATCAGCCAATCATATGACCAACATGTGAGGTGTGGTCCGAAAGGGATGTCTAATTGGTCCATCACAACCCATGTGACAATGCAGTGAGGTGCGTATACAATATGTGTCAAATGCTGGCCAATATGTAACACTGAAAAAAACAATGAGATGAATCAGAATGGTAGGTAGGGTCCATAGAGACCATCTGATTGGTCTAAAAGCGTCATAGTAAGTGATGTGTATTAGATCATGCAAAATAATAATAGATGCTACATTAAGTGTGTGTGATCATAGGTGATCAATAAATATACTAATGAACTATGTGCCCCATAATATGAAAGTATTATAAGTAAAAATGACTAGTGGCCAGTGTGTGAGATATAAAAAAGGGGCAGTGATACAACATACATGGAAAAAGCAACATTATGTATGTGTCAAATATATAGTAATATATAATGATAGTATATAGTGAGACTAGATATATAAGTGAAATACTACATATGTAGTCATAAAAGAAAAAAAAACCTAATAAATGTAACTAAATGTGTATAATGATACTAAGGAGCACAATAATATAATATTTGGATAAATGTGATAACATAATAACGCTAGATATATGCAAAGAAGAAGCATCCTAAAAGGTATGAAGATAATTGGGTGCAAAGAATCAATGGAATAAAAAATATAAAGTGTGGTGGACATGTGGATTAATAGCTATAAATGTGCATACAAGCATAAGACGATATGTACTGTTGATAAGTTGTATTTAATGACAATGGGGAGTGGAGAGTCTGGTGTACAAAAAAACTTAAACAAATAATGCAAAGAAACATAAAAGGATTGTACATTCCAATATGATGACATATATAAAATTAATAAGCACTTAAATATATAAAATATTGAAAACATATAGTTTAAAAAATTAAAAATACCAATTGAAACAACAAGCAAAGAATCCCTTCTCAAACAACACAAAAAGTCTCTCTTTGCCTAAGCTTGGAGAACCTATTGAACTGATTACTAGGAGGAATACTTTCTATAGGTGTAATTTTAAGATTGCATTTCCCAGGGATATGTTCATTGCAGATGTGTCTGGATACACTATGTTTGAGGGATTTAGATTTAACATTTCTCAAATGTTCACTCCAGCTAACTCTGACTTTCCTACACGTTCTACCGATGTACTGTATCCCACATTCACAGGTGAGTGCATAAACCACATAGCTAGAATCACAGGACATTCTGTTTTGTATAACAAAAAACTTGCCTGTGGTGGGGGATGTTATACTAACTGATCCATGAGTAATATATTTACACATATAACAAATCCTCTTTCCACATCTAAAAGTCCCTGTCCTATTTGGAAAAGAGTGTGGTACAGCACTAGACTTCATATTAGTCTTCAGATTAGTCTTCAGTGTTCTCTTGGACATCACCTCTTTGCTCGGCGCTAGTTTTTGTTTAAATGTTGGCGCTCTCCTATACACAAGTTTGGGTTGAGAGGGTAAAAAAAAATTCAGAACTGGATCATTTAAAAGGATAGGCCAATGTTTCTTAAGTACCCTAGTGACCATTTTATGATTTGAATTGTATTGAGTGACGAAAAGGGGTTGTTTATTAGTATGTAAACCATTCTCCTTATGTTTAATTAAAGGAGAGGTCAATAGATGCTCTCTAAGTTCTTTGCTCTCTCTCGTCCCTTATGGATGAGTTCCAAAGGATAACCTTTCTCCAAAAATCTGGATGTAACATTGGCCTATCCTTTTAAAAGACCCAGTTCTGAAAAAAAAAAAAATTAAAAATTTTTACCCTCTCAACCCAAACTTGTGTATAGGAGAGCGCCAACATTTAAACAAAAACTAGCGCCGAGCAAAGTGGTGATGTCCAAGAGAAAACTGAAGACTAATCTGAAGACTAATATGAAGTCTAGTGCTGTACCATACTCTTTGCCAAATAGGACAGGGACTTTTAGATGTGGAAAGAGGATTTGTTATATGTGTAAATATATTATGCATGGATAAGTTAGTACAACATCCCACACCACAGGCAAGTGTTTTGTTATACCAAACAGAATGTCCTTTGATTCTAGCTATGTGGTTTACGCACTCACCTGTGAATGTGGGATACAGTACATAGGCAAAACGTGTAGGAAAGTCAGAGTTAGATGGAGTGAACATCTGAGAAATGTTAAATCTAAATCCCTCAAACATAGTGTATCCAGACACATCTGCAACGAACATATCCCTGGGAAATGCAATCTTAAAATTACACCTATAGAAAGTATTCTTCCTAATAATCAGTTCAATAGGTTCTCCAAGCTTAGGCAAAGAGAGACTTTTTGGATATATATATTTAACACCATAATTTCCTTTGGGTCTCAATGGGGTTATAGATTCTGAAGTTTGTGTCTAAATATCACTCCCATACATTATTCTGTGTTGTTTGAGAAGGGATTCTTTGCTTGTTGTTTCAATTGGTATTTTTATTTTTTTAACATATATTTTCAATATTTTATATATTTTTTAAGTGCTTATTCATTTTATATATAATATATATGTCATCATATTGGACTGTACAATCCTTTTATGTTTCTTTGCATTATTTGTTTAAGTTTTTTGTACACCGGACTCTCCACTCCCCATTGTCATTAAATTCAACTTATCTACAGTACATATCGTCTTGTGCTTGTATGCACATTTATAGCTATTAATCCACATGTCCACCACACTTTATAATTTTTATTCCATTGATTCTTTGCACCCAATTATCTTCATACCTTTTAGGATGCTTCTTCTTTGCATATATCTAGCGTTATTATGTTATCACATTTATCCAAATATTATATTATTGTGCTCCTTAGTATCATTATACACATTTAGTTACATTTATTCATTTCTTTTTCTTATATGACTACATAGATAGTATTTCACTTATATATCTAGTCTCACTACATACTATTATTATATATTACTATATATTTGACACATACATAATGTTGCTTTTTCCATGTATGTTGTTGTATCACTGCCCCTTTTTTATATCTCACACACCGGCCACTAGTCATTTTTACTTATAAAACTTTCATATTATAGGGCACATAGTTCATTAGTATATTTATTGATCACCTATGATCACACACACTTATTGAAACATCTATTATTATTTTGCATGATCTAATACACATCACTTACTAGGACGCTTTTAGACCAATCAGATGGTCCCTATGGACCCTACCTTCCTTTCTGATTCATCTCATTGGTTTTTTCAGTTTTACATATTATTGGCCAGCATTTGACACGTATTGTATACGCACCTAACTGCATTAAGTCACATGGATTGTGATGGACCAATTAGACATCCCTTTCAGACCGCACCTCACATGTTTGCCATCTTTGATGTTATCAGCCAATCATATGGCCGACAGGAGCACGATCACATTCACAAACAAACGGATTTCATCTTATGACGACCGGAACTAGTAAATATACTACCACTATTATGTAAGTAAAGAATCTTTTTTTCACTATAAAGGTGCATTCATTTTTATTGTGGCAGCGCCTATTTCCTATATTCACTTATCATTCATTCACGCACTTTTTGAGTCATAATCAATAAGCCATCTTTAGATCCTCATTCAGCAGTATTAGTGGTATTGCATTAGATTTCACATATATTATCACCTGCTGAGTAATATATATTTTTATTCTTTGCCCTTTGTATAGTTACATACATTCTCATCATCTTTGATTATTTAGTTGATATATTTATTATTATTTATTTAGAGCATTAAAAATGACAATGGGGTGGGTTTGAGAGGATGAGTTCTCATTGGTTTAATTTGTACATGGGAAGGAGAGGGGCATATACATTGTTTGGTAGATGAGCCCTATTTAAAAGGGCATATGTGAGACTTTTGTATACAAGTCTGAGGAAACAGGGTTTTCCCCGAGAAACGCGTCGCATTTTATCTGTTTATCTCACTGTGGAGATTTCATATACACCCAGCTGGAGGATTTGTTTTATACCTTTGGTATTTTTATTTACCTTTTAATAAATATATATTTTTAAGTACATAAGCCTGGCATACAGTGTGTTAGAGACTCCTACCAAGGGGCCAGATTGCCCTTCCTTCCACACTCTTCCATAGCCTGCTCAAATTCCAGTGACTCAGCTCTTTGGATGGCATTTGGTCGTGAGAAGAATTGCCTTGAATCAGCCAGCTGGTTTGCTGTTTAATACCAGCCTGCCTCTGCTAGCACAAGAGAGTGCCATTACACTTGTGAGTACCCTTTATCTTTCCATCATTTGATTCCTTGGTGTATGATTGTTTTACACATGTGGCGCCTCTGTCTCCCTTTTTGTGTTTTTGCTGCAGAGCAACTCAAATAACCACTTGTTACAATCAAGGTATGCAGAATACCATCTCTGAACGCACAACACGTCAAAGCTTGATGCAGATGGGCTACAGTAGCAGAAGATTATAAAGTGGGGGGGAAGGGTTTCTCCTTTCATGCACTGTTTCCAGTATGGCTTATAATAACAAAGTGTGTCTGTTCGTGGCTGCCCAATTTGGTATCACCAATAACATACTGGGTGATGCTGGTGGAAATGGTGCGTGTCTACAATCAACGTCTGCAGAAAAGGTTCAGTTAGCTGTACAATCAAAAGCAGAAGTTACTCGTAGCTAACTCAGCTTACCCCACTCTGTGCCTCGTCCGGTCCTCGGGAGAAGGGAATCTTGATGCTGGATATCGTAGATGCGTGTTGCTTTCACCAACCTCTCAGATCTACAGCGTGTTCCTCGGAACCTCCCCCTTCAGACGTCACTGGAGGTGGGTACAATCTCCTTTCAGATCACCGGCCCTGAATGCAAACGTCCTTAGTGCCTTGGACAATCCTCCATCTCTGATTGGGCAGCCTGCCGGGAGCTCCTAGCCAGCTCAGATAGCGAGCAACAGAAGGTAAATCCCAAATGCAAATCCGGGTGCTCAATGCTTCTGTGTGGTCAGTATTGTTCAATTGCGGTAGGGTAAAGAAAATAGAAGCAGAGCACTATTTGCTAAAATTCTAATTCTTTATTGATTCTTCATTAAAATGACAAATACACACATAGGGTGAATATTCAAGGGTGGGTCAGACGCAGCTGAGAAGAAGGGGCAGAGGTAGACGGAGAAGGATACAATTTTCAGACAGTGAGGGTGACTCCAAGGGGGAAAGTTCAGCTTCCGGGGAGGATGAATATACTCCCAGGTATCAGGGCGAGACAGTGATATAATCCAATACAATCCAGTGTAAGGCCAAAGGAGAATATTACCCCTCCAGTCTCCATTCTGAGGAATAGCCTACCCACCTCTAGATACACACACTCAAACATAAGCATTGCCCAGATTACACAAGGGAAGAACCCCCCTCAACTTACTTAAGTCCCCAATAGAGAAGAAACCCTACAAATTAACCAGGTTTTTTTCCCTACCCCCCTCAAGGGTGGAGCTCGGGGGGGAGTGCAGACTCAGAGAGGATCATATAAAGGGGAATACCCGTTATGACAGTATCAGAGACAAACAAGATACCAATAAAGAGTGTGATAAACCTCTCTAGACGTAATTTAAATGCATCAGAAATTAGGGTTCTAAACCTAGGTTTAGGATTTGTCCCCACTAACAACTTTAATCTGTTTAACACACTGATTGATGTTAATAGATTTATACAAAAGGTCACATTGAAAAAACACTTTTCTTTGCAGAGAAAATCTTCCACTGTTGAAGAGACTCAAAATTTAATTGGCACTGTACAATGTACAAATGTTGACAGGTCAACTCTTGGTTTTCAAGATGTATGTAGTGTCTCAACATTGGAATCTCTAATAATGGAACAAGAACCGGATGCAAATACTGAAAGTATAATGACCCCTAAATTATAAATTCCTACAAACTTTTATCCTATACAAAGCAGGGGTCTCATAATTGAAAGATTTCAGAACAGGGTTGAACAAGATCTTACAAACCTACAATACACACACAATAATTCTGATTGTAACTTGTCCAATAAAGAAAGGTGCGTCTTAAAAAAGCTCCAGGCTGATTCGACAATAGTGATCCGTGCCGCTGACAAAGGGGGGTCAGTGGTGGTTATGGATAGAAGCACATTTATCCATGAGGCCCTCAATGACCATGACTATAGGGTCTTATCTTCTGACCCAACAAGAAACTTTAGTAGAAAACTGAAAGATCTTGTAGATGATGGCATGGAGAAGGGTCTCATGGATAAAGCTACAGGTGACTATATACAGGTAACATGCCCCACGACCCCCGTGTTCAATCACCTCCCGAAGGTCCACAAATCCTTGGAGAATGTGGTAGGGAGGCCGATTGTCAGCGGCATAGGGTCACTATTGGAGCACCTATCAGAGTGACTAGATCTTGTTCTACAGCCAATGGTCACAGAACTTTGGAGGTTTTGTGAGGACACGAAACATATCCTTAACTTGGTAGAAAACATTGAGTGGAAGTGTGAAGAGCATAAACAGTAGACCTACTACCCCCTTAAAAACACACTAAAGGGAAGGGATTACTGTAAATAAGAGATAGAAGCCCCATTATTCATTACTGAATACTCTGAACAGTATAACAGAATATGCAATATAATAAGGAAACATCTCCCCATCTTGAAGGAAGATGAAGGGCTAGAAGACTTAGCGACCAAAAAATGCAAGTTCACATATAGGCGTAACAGAACGATTGGAAACCTAATTGCTACTACAAAACTACTTCCAGCCACTCAAACACAATCCTCTTGGCTAACTACCAAGGGAATGTTTAGGTGCCATAATAGGGACTGTGAAGCCTGCGAAAAGGTAGAACAAGGTGAAACATTAAGAGCCTCATCTACCGGGGTCACATATACTAAAAACATGTGCCTCAACTGTAGATCCACCTATGTGGTCTACTTGATCACATGTAGGGAATGTGACAAACAATATACAGGAATGACAACCTGTGAGGTAAGATCACGCATCAGGGAACATTTGTCGAGTATTCGATTAGGCAAGGCCAGCACTCCCCTAGTGCAGCATTTTTCACAATTGCACAACAAAAAGCACTAGTTTTTTTTTTAACCTGTATTGAGAAAGTGCAGGTACCATTAAGGGGAGGAGATAGAGAAAAAAGGTTGGCAAAACAAGGGATATACTGGATCTTTACCCTAAAGACCAGATTTCCGTCTGGCCTTAATTCCAGTTATGATCTCATCAATAGTTTATTACTTTTACAGAATTTTTTGTTAAGTCCAAACGTTCTAGACATTAAGGACAAACCAATTAGGCCGTTCTGATATTAGATGAGCATATCTCCATTGTCCATTATTTGGTCAACCTTAAGGGAAGTAAACACTAGATGATTGTATCAGACAGAATGTATACTAGGTATCTATTCAATCCATTCACTTATAATTTCCAATTTTATAGTGTAGTGATATGGGACCTACTACTAATGTAAGGTTTGAACCAATAACCCAAATGTATAATCTTAGGAATAACTGTAATCGGGTAAAAAGTCTAGAAATATAATACTACAATTTGTACCTAAGATAGAAATACAGCAAAGGGCCGCCCTAGTTGAGCAAATATGTGGTTTGGTCCCATTTGTATGATAACTGGGAGCCAAAAGAGGATTACAAAGCACTACCGTTGCATTTAAATGCGTAGGGCTAAGAGAGTGAAAAAAAGCTTTGGTCTGGTACCTTACGTATATTTACAGGGAATCCACCAAAAGGAGGACTCATTAGTACAGTAACTAAATAGCATAAATGTATTTCCAGGGTATTACATTTGAACATGGTATAATGTACAGCACAACCACATTTTGTATATATAAAGTGCATTTATTGTTTAACAATGCACAAAGGTGGTATATAGAATGGTATGTTAAAATCCTGTAATCCTAAATAGACTTAATTTTAATTGTGACAATCAACACATAATGATAGGATTATATCTATTCATATTCAACTCTATAGCTCTCTTACCATAAACTACCATCTAATATAGTGTCACAAACAATCAACACCATTTCCCACTAGTGTAATGAGAAATATTTACGTCCTCACTAGACAGTTAATTTATCTGCTGCTTTTTTGTTTTTTGTTTTATGTATTTTGATTATGTTTTTGAACAAATATTGTTGTTATTTTATATTGTTATACTAACAACATATGTTATACCTGACACACACCCCTATACCTATTAGGTTGAGCAAGGGAAAGCAAATGTTGGGTATTGTGTTTTTATTAAAGGCAGGTGTGAACTGCTCATTTTTATACAGCTTTGACAACGGCAACAGCCGAAACGCGTCAGATGCATCTGACCCACCCTTGAATATTCACCCTATGTGTGTATTTGACATTTTAATGAAGAATCAATAAAGAATTTGAATTTTAGCAAATAGTGCTCCGCTTCTATTTTCTTTACCCTACTACAGTAGCAGAAGACCACACCGGATGTCACTCCTATCAGCTAAGAACAGGAAATTGAGGCTACAATTCGTACAGGCTCACCAGACCTCATGCACTAGAAAATTGGCCATAACCGTTTTATAGCATTTTATTGCTGCACAAAACACTTGCTTCTGTCTGTTAGGGGTTAAACAAATATCCCCTGCGCAAGACGTGGCTACCAACATATGCTGCTTATGATAAGCGGCAAATGTATTGCGGCTACTGAGCAGTTTACTTTTGTGAAATATGCAGCTAGATTGGCGTCACTTGGTAGGAGATTGTCTAGGCAGGGAGCCTGAGTACATTTGGGGGTTCGTGGCCGAGCAGCTAGAACACATATAGATGACCTTAGCATTTACATCTGTAACTTTATTAACAGTTATTTCAATCCATACAGAAAGTAACTAATTCTACATACCCAATAAGTCCTGTATTCTTTTGTCCAGAAGCAGAATTCCCCTGTCTCTCTTACAGCATCTATGCTTTTGTATTTTTCATGAGGCACACTAGCACAGCCTCTGTTAAGCAATAAAAAGCCATCCAAGCAAAACAATAGTACAGAAAACGAGTGTAAAATATGTCACGACACAGAACTACAAAGGTCTCTATTTTCTAAATACAAAATGACAATATTCTTAAAGGGACATACAAGTGAAAAAGCAAAAATGCTATAATGTGTTATATGAAAGCAGTAATACAATAATACAAAGACATGTGTCTAACCCCTGGGAGCTAGCTGAACACAACCTTAAACCAATGTCAAAAGGCAGCTAGCTCCCAGTACTGCATTGCTGCTTCTGAGCATACCTACAAATGATATTAATAGAACAAAATAGATTTAATAAACGTTAATGGAAAAGTTTTTTAAAATAATATGCTCTATCTCAGGGGCCTCAAAGTACCGGCCCACGAACCGGTTACAATACGGCCCGGCAATGATACACAAGAATACCGCTTTTTATTAAAAAAAATAAATAAAAAAAAAGTAAAAAATTTTTTTTTTTAAGTATGGAGACATCACGTGGTGGGTGGGTGGGCGGGCGGGTGTCGGAGCTGCAGGTTAGTAAAGTAGTAGACAGAGGATGGCGACATCACGTGGGGGTGGGTGGGGGCAGAGCTGCAATTTTAGTTAAGCCCCTGAGTGCACAGTGAGAAGAAATTGGCGCCATAGCAGCAGAGTGTGGCAGTAGAGGAGCGAGTGAGCAGTAGAAGAGCGTTTTTTTTTTCCTTTGACCTGGGGGTGACAAAAGACTGTGTGACGATCTGAGCATAAGCAGGCAGGAGCAGTAGCAGAAGAGGTTGATCAAGGTATGTGCTGCCTTGATCTTATACTTTATATATATATATATAATTTTTTTATTATTATTTTTTTGTGTATAAAAAGTGTAGCTTGCTTTGATTATTAAAAAAATAAAAAATAAAAACTGTCATGCCATAACTTGTCTGTGGGGGGCTCTGTGTGTGTGGGGGGGGGGGTGCTGCCTTGATCTTATACTTACATTTGTTTTTGTGTATAAAAAGTGTGGGGGGTCTCATTGTGTGGGGGTGCTGCCTTGATCTTTTACTTTTTTGGGTATAAAAAGTGTAGCTTGCTTTGATTATTAAGAAAAATAAATACCGGTGTCATGCCATAACTTGCCTGTGGGGGTCTCTTTGTGGGGAGTCTGTGTGTGTGGGTGCTGTCTTGATCTTATACTTACATTTGCTTTTTGCTTTCATTATAAAAAAAAAAAAAAAAAAAAAAAAATACTGTGTCATGCCATAGCTTGTTTGTGTGTGGGTGAGGAAAGTGAGCGAGAGCGAGATTTTGTTCAAAGTTTTAGAAGCGGCCCCCATGGGAAAAGATAACTTTGCCAGCGGCCCCAAGGTAATTTGAGTTTGAGACCCCTGCTCTATCTGAACCATGTAAGTTACATTTTGACATTTAAAGGGACACTGAACCCAATTTTTTTCTTTTGTGATTCAGATAGAGCATAACATTTTAAGCAACTTTCTAATTTACTCCTATTATCAGATTTGCTTCATTCTCTTGGTATCTTTATTTGAAATGCAAGAATCTAAGTTTAGATACCGGACCATTTTTGGTGAACAACCTGGGTTGTTCTTGCTGATTGGTGGATAAATTCATCCACCAATAAAAAAAGTGCTATACAGAGTTCTGAACCAATAGAAAGCTTAGATGCCTTCTTTTTCAATTAAAGATAGCAAGAGAACGCAGAAAAATTTATAATAGGAGTAAATTAGAAAGTTGCTTAAAATTGCATGCTCTATCTGAATCACAAAAGAAAAAATTTGGGTTCAGTGTACCTTTAAGTCTGCTATTGTGATTGCCCCAGAATGTGACAAATTGGAATTAGATATATCTTCTATTTTTAGGAATTTATTTTAAAACCCAAATTTACTGAATGCAAATGCAACTAATATTTACAAATATTACAGCAAGAAGATAATAAACAAAGCAACTTAAAGAGACAATGCACACACAACACACATACAGTACTTTAAAGGAACAGTCAACACTAAATTTGTTATTGTTTAAAAAGATAGATAATGCCTTTACTACCCATTCCCCAGCTTTGCACAACCAACATTGTTATAGTAATATACTTAACCTTTTAGCGCCGTTATGGCGTTGTATTCCGTCCAAACGGCACTGGGCTTTAGCGCCGTTAGGACAAAATACGTTATAGCCATTAGGCTGTCTTGAAGCCAACGGAGCTTCCTGGATGTGATTGCAGTCTGGAGGGAGTGCCTAGCGTCATAGGACGCTTCCCCTAACCCGATCCCATGCACGTTCATGGGATTTCAATTTTTCTACATCGGAACGTCGTTCCGATGTAGACATTATGATCCTGCCATGAAAGGGTTAATAACATTTAAACCTCTAACTTTCTGCCTGTTTCTAAGCCACTACAGACAGTCTCTTATCACATGCTTTTTAATTACTTTTCACAACAGGAGACTGCTAGTTCATGTGGGCCATAAAGATAACATTGTGCTTACGTCCATTGAGTTATTTAAGTGTCAGCACAACCCAGCACTAATTGGCTAAAATGCAAGTCAATAGATAACAAATAAAAAAGTCATGTGATCAGGGGGCTGTCAGAAGATGCTTAGATGCAAGGTAATCACAGAGGTATAAAGTATATTAATATAACTGTGTCAGTTATGCAAAACTGGGGAATGGGTAATTAAGGGATTATCTATCTTTTAAAACAAACATTCTGGTGCAAACTGTCCCTTTAATATTACATTACTTACATTAGAAAAAAAGATAGGAACAAAATGTTGGGTAGAGAACACTTTACCTGGCACATTTTATTGTTACATATTTTCCTTGTGATATTTTACTGTGGCCATTTATCTGGCACAAGTCTCTGTGACACTTTTTGGCAGTATCTGACTAGTCCGGGCAGGGAATTATAATCTGGCCCGTTAGTGGTGATTGAAGGTAGAACTGAGAAACACTGATTTCTGCGATACCTTGAATGTATCAGGATACATAATTAAAGGATATCTGCTAGGTTACCCCTTACCAATGCTTTAGGTACCCCCGAGGGCTACATGTATCACAAGAAAAGAAACAAGGCATTTAAAGGGACAGTGTGTAGTAAAATTGTTTCCAATGACTTGTTATACCAGTAACAGAGTTTAAAATGCATGAAAAATTGATTGTTTATGTTTGTTTTTGATATAAAATTGCTATTTCTGCTGATTGAAACCACAACCCGATGCAATGGACTGAGCTTGTAGGTAGAACAGACCTCATTATCTTGTCTGTCTAATTATTTACACAAAGTCTTCCTTATCTTATTTCTCAATGTTTACTCAAAACCCAAAAACAGAGAGAGCCATAAAAAATAAACAATTTATTATATATCTGTCACACCCCACACTGGGATCATGATTTCATCTAAACCTTCTGGTATTTCTATAACCAGTACTTTAAGGGGACAGACTATTACCCATTCCCCAGTTTTGCATAACAACATGGTTATATTAACCTCTTAAGGACATATGACGGAATGTTTCCATCATAAAACTATTGAGCAAACTGAAAGCTGTGTCCATAAAGGGTTAATACACTTTTTACCTCTGGGATTACCTTGTATCTAAGCCTCTACAGGTTGCCACTTATCTAAGTTATTTTGACAGACTTACATTTTAGCCAATCAGTTCGGATTCATAAATAACTCCATGGAAGTGAGCACAATGTTTATCTATATGGCACACATGAACTAGCACTGTCCAGCTGTGAAAAACTGTCAACATGCACTGAGATAAGAGGTGGCCTTCTAAGGCTTACAAATTAGCATATGAGCCTACCTAGGTTTAGCTTTTAACAAAGAATACCAAGAGAACAAAGCAAATTTGATGAAAAAAAAGTAAAATTGAAAAGTTGTTTAAAATTGCATGCCCTATCCGAATCATGAAAGTTTAAAGGGACACTGAACCCACAATTTTTTCTTTCGTGATTCAGATAGAGCATGACATTTTAAGCAACTTTCTAATTTACTCCTATTATCAAATTTTCTTAATTATCTTGGTATCTTTATTTGAAATGAAAGAATGTAAGTTTATATGCCGGCCCATTTTTAGTGAACAACCTGGGTTGTCCTTGCTGATTGGTGGATAAATGTATCCACCAATAAACAAAAAAAGCTTTGATGCCTTATTTTTCAAATAAAGATAGCAAGAGAACAAAGAAAAATTAACAATAGGAGTAAATTAGAAAGTTGCTTAAAATTCCATGCTCTATCTGAATCACGAAAGAAAAACATTTGGGTTCAGTGTCCCTTTAATTTTAACTTGACTGCCCTTTTAAGTTATTGAAATTTTCAGTATGGGTGGGAATACAACAGACAAAATCAGCTATTGCAAAATAAAAAGGTACAATCCAGCAGGTAAAAGATAATTGCGAACATGTTAAAGGAGAGAGAAAAAAAAAACAATGACAGTGCACTGCCACTTTAATGATAGTCTGAATGAATGACAGAAGACACAAACTGCAAAACCACCAGCAGTCCGTATCACTGAGAAAAAACCAGGCTAAACTCATTCAAGAATACTGAATTCCAAAGTATCGTCAAATGCAATTAATCCATGATTAACAGAGTCACATGGTACATCGTTTTTTTGTGTTCTGCTTTTCATCAAAGCATCACAGAGCAAAGGCTATTTTCAGACACAATTTTGCTTCCACAAAACAAGTATCATCAAATGTATATACTGCGCCATTTGAGAAGCTAATTTGAAATGCATTACTTTCGGTCAGTTGCTAAACTTAACAGAAAAGCTGTATCTACTATTATTACATTTTGCTTTGTTCCCATGATATGCTGTGTTGAAGAGATGCCTAGGTATCTGGAGCACTACATGACAGGAAATAGTGCTGCCGTCTAGTGCTCCAGAAATGGGCTGGCTCCTAAGTATAGGTCCCTGCTTTTTAACAAAAGATACCAAGAGAACAAAGAAAAAATGATAATAGAAGTAAATTAGAAAGTTATTTAATGTTGCTTACTCTAGCGCTGCGGATTCTGTTGGCGCTCTACAAATAACCGATAATAATAATAATAATAATAATAATAATATCTAAATCATGAAATATTTTGGGGGGTTTCTGATCCCTTTAAGAGAAGAGTCTAGTCAGCTATGGGTGTAGTTTGTAAATAATGAATCACATATATATATATATATATATATATATATATATATATACACATATACATACATACACACACACACACTGGGGTTCGTGCACAACCAGTCTCGCTCCTCCTAGAGACCTATGTCATGAAAAAAAGCTCCTAATCTAAGATTTCCCCACAAATGCAGCTCTGACAATATTATACAATGAGCATATTGTGCTACTAAATTAGCATACTGTATCACTACAAAAAAAATTGAATTTCACATTATTCTATCTTCAAATCAGCAGGAGGGTGACAGTCATAGGAGCTTGGGGTGGCATAAAGTTCCAATGAAAATGCTTTATTGTATTTGCATATTCTTGCACCAGTAGTTATTTTGTATTGCACTATGACTTTCCATTTAAACTGTTGTGCAGCTGTGAAAGTGTTTTTTTTTCTTCTAAATATTGTTTACTATGCTTGAATGAGAAACAGGAAATGGCATATTTAAATACTATTATCCCATAGACATATTAACAGTATATACAACCAAAAAGGGATTAAGTAAAATATGAACTAAAATACATAAGAAATCTTTACTAAAATAAATACATAACAATACATTTATAAAAAAAAAAAGTAAAAGCAGATGACCAGTTGTTTTTTTTTGTCATACGAGTAAATATTTAATGGAATACAGTGACAGTGTATATCTCATTGTTTCAAAGGTCAAGGAAACAGCATAACACATTTTCACAGGGAGAGAGTGTAATAGCTGGTAATTAATGCACACAAACACCATTCAGTAAACCATTATCTGACTGAAGTGAATAATAAGGGGACATTGTGTAACTGATTTCATGCTGCATCTCAGTAACCTGTCATATGGAGGGACCTGATGCACACAGGAAGAGGATACTGGGAAAAATGTTCCTAGCACAAATATACTCAAAGGTGTGTATACATCTTACATTTAACTAATGAGAAACACACCACTTCATATTAAATTATCCCATGTGGCTAATTAATCAGCGATCTATTCATCTTTTCAAATACCATAACATTAATAATGTGCCCGTGCAGAACTCACATTCTGCATTCAATATGGCAAGTTTAATTATTACTAATGGTAATATTGTTTGTGTTCTGTGTAGATACTATTACTAATTGTATTATTGTGTGTGTGTGTGTATATATATATATATATATATATATATATATATATATACACACACGTTACAGCAGCTTTTACCAGTGGGATCCAGCAAACAATGGAGCTGAGGATAACAGTAACAGCTCAGTAGCACATTAATATCCGCCTGTCATAATACAATATAATTAGGGTCACCTACCGAAAATAGGGTGGAATAAAATGACAGGGAGAATTTGATGCAGTAGTAAGAACGTAGGGACTTTCTCCAGTTCTGTTTTCCAGACATGTCTTTGCGAGAGGTAAGCTTCTTGTTTTACACTGAAAAGGGGCTGTCTGCTACATTCATTGTTTCAGTTCAGCACCATTCTCTTACACCGGCTACTACTTCCGCATGGGTGAAAAAGAAAGTGTCTAGTAGGGAGGGGTCGCTGTGAGTACATTTGTGCTGCAGTATTTGCCAGCATTTAACCCATTGACTGCTAGAGATGTTTTTCAGCCCTACATGACAAAGCTGCTGTAAATGTACAACCGTGGTGTTACAAGTATTTTTCAGCTGACCCTTCAGCTATCAGTTACTTGAACAAAAAGAGTGCAACATTAACATTTTTGTAAGCTTTGCTCATAAAATAATATTGTGGCTTTAAAAAGTGTATTAATAGTTTTTTTGTAAATTTACAAAAGAACACACAATTTTCTAAATGAAATTGAAAAAACATGAGCATTTGTAGCAATCTATTTAAAAGCCTGTATGATTATTACCCAGAGATAAAAAGTGAAACAGACATTCTATGCAGTGATTATTTTTTATCAAAATGTTTTTTCACTATATATATAAATACTGTAATATACTTGCAAAAACTGTGTGTTAGAGTCAGCTCTAGAGAATCAGTGCACTCCTGTGAGCTAGCTGTTGATTGGTGGCTATACACCTATGCATCTTGTTACTGGCTCACCAGAATGTTTATCTATGTCCCATTATATATATATATATATATATATATATATATATATATATATATATATATATATATATAGAACATATTCTTGTATGTGAATTAGAAAGTGAAATATTAATATTTTCATGTTAGCGCACATGAGAATATGTGATCGGGTTTGAACGACAGTAGGGTTTTTTCTTTTTTTTCTCTGTTGACTTCTATAGGAGAATATGTGAACATGCACGTGCACAAGATATTCTAAGTTCGACTTACTGCCCTTTTCAGGTTAGCACTTAAACAACTTATTTCTTTCAACTTATAAAACAAGCGCAACCCGACAAGCGTAAAAAGCTTATTTCTAGCACTATTAACGCTTGAGCGGTAGTGTTAATGAGCGCTCCACTTGTAATCTGGCCCATTGATGCACCACAGGAAAATTAATTTCATATGTGTACCTGGCACTGCTTACTGTAAAGGGACATGAACTAGACATGTGCAAAGTTAAAAAATGTGTTTTGTTTCATTTTTATTAGTTAAATAAATAATTTTGTTTCGAGAAATTCAAAATATATAGATATGGTGTGTGGAAGCACACCAATCCTCAAGGGGGCGCTCTCAATCAAAACAAATGTAACACAATGTAATAAGAACAATAATAATGTATACAACAACACTAGAAATAAACAGCAGAATACCATAAAAAAATAAAAAAAAATATATATATATATATTTATATATATAAAACCTTGTGACTGGAAACACAATAAATGTCCAATAACTAAATGATATCCTGTAAGTCACAATAGCTCCAGAAGATTGCAAAGGTCAGCTCTCTGTCGTAGGGGGGTCAAAATCCTGATGATAACAGATGGTCTTAAAAAAGAAACACAGAGGCGCCCAATGGCCTAATACCACAATACCAAGGGACAAGCAAAATATGTAAGACTAATACTCACAAACGAATAGTACCAAAAAGTGCAAGGAAGCAGACTGGAACCTCACAGTTGCCCAGCAAACTGAACAGACATAGAGATAATTCTGTAGTACTTCTTCACCAGTGAGGTTGGCTCTATATCCTTCCCTTTAGGAACCAGGAGGACCTCACTGGTGAAGAAGTACTACAGAATTATCTCTGCATCTGTTCAGTTTGCTGGGCAACTGTGAGGTTCCAGTCTGCTTCCTTGCACTTTTTGGTGCTATTCTTTTGTCAGTATTAGTCTTACATATTTTGCTTGTCCCTTGGTATTGTGGTATTAGGCCATTGTGCGCCTCTGTGTTTCTTTTTTCAGTTTCGGGAAATTAGTTAAGTTAAAAAAATAATTTTGTTTCAGCAAATAAGTTATGTTAAAGGGACAGTCTACACCGGAAACAACCTTAGCCCATAGGTACGATCTCTTGATGACAATTGTACTGATACCCTGCATCCGTATTTTCGCTTATTCACTTACCAACATTTGCAGTAAAGAAGTTTATATTTTATATTTCAAAAATGGCCGTCTAACTCCTCCCAATAGCTTCTCCTCCTACCTTATCGAGTGCTTCTCCTTCCCTATAACACTCATGCACGGAGCATCCAGTGATGTCATCGGACTCTAATACGCATGCGCATAGGGATACAGCTCGAAACCGGAAGTCTGTCATCGTTATGTCAGCAAACACAAAAACTGTCCCTCTGTTTGCGGTTTCTCCGTGGAAGCAATACATGTGATATTGTAATGCAGAAGAAACATAGAGCTAAACTTTGGTTCTGGATACTTGGATCCCAGTGACGTTGCGCATGCGCGAAGCAATGAATGCGCGCTACAGTATTTTAATCGGTGATCAATTTTCAATTGGACAGTTGAAAATAAGAGAGTGGGTGACATATTGAGTAGGCGGAGCAGAGCGGCCATTTCTAACTGTCGGAATATAACTTGTCATGGAGCATAACTCGGGATGTGTAGAAGACTCAATATGGTTGCAGGGGTGAGAAATTAAAATCGCAACTTAATCTAACGGATGGACTAAGGTTGTTGTAAGTGTAGACTGTCCCTTTAAGTTAAATTGTTTTTCGGATCCATTCGTTATTTCAGATCTATAAAGAACGGATCCAAAAAACGATTTAACTTAACATAACTAATTTGCCGAAACAAATTTTATCTAAAACTGCTATTCCCCGACATCGCTGACACTAAATAAAGCTATTAACCCATAAACTGCTGCCCCCCACATCGCCAACACTAACTAAAGCTATTAACCCCTAAACCGCCACCCCCCACATCGCCAACACTAACTAAACCTATTAACCTCTAAACTGCCGCCCCCCCATATCGTCATCACTAACTAAACCTATTAACCTCTAAACCGCTACCCCTCCACATTGCCATCACTAACTAAACCTTTCAACCCCTAAACCGCCACCCCCCCAACATCGCCAACACTAACTAAAGCTATTAACCTCTAAACCCGCTGTCCCCCCACATCGCCAACACTAACTAAACCTATTAACCTCTATACTGCCGCCCCCACATCGCCAACACTAACTAAACCTATTATCCTCTAAACCGCTGCCCCCCCCCCACATTGCCAACACTAAATAAAATACTATTAACCTTTAAACCGCTGGCCCCCACATCGCCAAAAGGAAATAAACCTATTAACCTCTAAACCGCCATCCCCCCACATCGCAACTAGCTAAATTAAACTATTAACCCCTAAACCTAACACCCCCTAACTTAATATTTGTAGCCTTACTTTAAGTGTATTTTAACTACCTATTTAAAAATAAATACAAACTTACCTGTGAAATAAAAATAAAGCCTAAGCTTAAACTAAAAAAACCTAACATTACTTGTTTCAAAAAATCTAATAATACCAAAAATAAAAAACTTAACATTACTAAAAATAGTAAAACCTAAAATTACTAAACATAATAAAACCTAACATTACTAAAAATAATAAACACTAAAATTGCAAAAAATAAAATAACTACCATTACAAAAAATTACAAACGAAAGTATCCAAAATAATAAAAGTTATTCCTATTCTAATACCCCATTTAAAAAAAAAACCCACCTCAAAATAAAAAAAAACCCTAATCTATAATAAACTACCAATAGCCCTTAAAAGGGTCTTTTGTAGGACAATGCCCTAAAGTTAACAGCTCTTTGCCAATAAATTAAAACAAATACAACCCCCCATCCCCCACATAAAAAAAAACTTAAGTAAAAAAAAAACAAATCTACCCATTGCCTCATAAAGGGCATTTGTATGGGCATTGCCCTTAAAAGGGCATTCAGCTCTTTTATAGCCCAATAAAAAAAAAGCCTTAATCTAAAAAAAAAAAGCCCAAAAATAAAAAAAACTACCATTGCAAAAAATAGCAAACGAAATGATCCCAAATAATAAAAATTATTCCTATTCTAATACCCCAGTTTTAAAAAAAAAAAAACACCCCAAAATAAATCTATAATAATCTACCAATCGCCCTAACAAAAAAAAAAACCTAATCTACCCATTGCCCCAAAAAGGGCATTTGTATGGGCATTGCCCTTAAAAGGGCATTCAGCTCTTTTACAGCCCATTAAAAATATAAAAAGCCCTAATCTTAAAAAAAAAAAAAAAAAACCCAAAAAAAAGAAAACCTAACACTAACCCCAAAATTGGTACTCGGTACCCACTGAAGTCCGGCAAAATATCTTCTCACACTGAAGATTGAATGTAAAGTACCCCTTTTATATTGGGGTACCCTTGCATTTCTATTGGCTCAAAAATTCAAATCAGCCAATAGGATGAGAGCTGCTTAAATCCTATTGGCAGATTTGAACATTGTAATTGTAATTTTAGTGTTTATTATTTTTGTGAATGTAGTTTTTTTTTTAATGTTAGGTTTTATTATTTTTAGTAATGTTAGTTTTTTTTTAGTTTAAACTTAAGATTTATTTTAATTTCACTGGTAAGTTTGTACTGTATAAAATGTGTTTCTAAAAGAAGATGGGTTTTTTATCATTGTATAACTGTGTTTGACTAGTCTGTTAGTCTTGTGGACAAACATTCTGATGTGACTTTACACCCTGAGTATTATTCATCTTCTTGTTTTTAACATTCTGTATGTTCTGAATACATAAATACTGGAAATTTATGTATGAAGAGCCTATCTTTAAACTAAAGTAGCTTAAAATAATGTGATTCCAGTCCATTGCAGGGCAGTTTGTTAAAATTTCTTCAGAAGTCTATAGCACTTCTATTTTTTCACTAATATTACAAGTTAAAGTAATAGCGATTTAGTGAAAGTTTAGGGTACGGTAACAACTGCATGTCAGGTAGTGCGGGTGCGCTAATTCACTCACATAAAGGACTTCTATGGAGGTGCACTAAAAATCTCATGTCAGCGTTATAAGTTTAAAACATTGTGTACATACACGTATACATTTCATACACTTACATACATATGCACACACACATAGACATTGTAACAGAAAGCAGGGCTTGGTAATACATGGAAGGTATAAAAGTCCAAGCCTTATACAGGGAGTGCAGAATTATTAGGCAAATGAGTATTTTGACCACATCATCCTCTTTATGCATGTTGTCTTACTCCAAGCTGTATAGGCTCGAAAGCCTACTACCTATTAGGTGATGTGCATCTCTGTAATGAGAAGGGGTGTGGTCTAATGACATCAACACCCTATATCAGGTGTGCATAATTATTAGGCAACTTCCTTTCCTTTGGCAAAATGAGTCAAAAGAAGGACTTGACAGGCTCAGAAAAGTCAAAAATAGTGAGATATCTTGCAGAGGGATGCAGCACTCTTAAAATTGCAAAGCTTCTGAAGCGTGATCATCGAACAATCAAGCGTTTCATTCAAAATAGTCAACAGGGTCGCAAGAAGCATGTGGAAAAACCAAGGCGCAAAATAACTGCCCATGAACTGAGAAAAGTCAAGCGTGCAGCTGCCAAGATGCCACTTGCCACCAGTTTGGCCATATTTCAGAGCTGCAACATCACTGGAGTGCCCAAAAGCACAAGGTGTGCAATACTCAGAGACATGGCCAAGGTAAGAAAGGCTGAAAGACGACCACCACTGAACAAGACACACAAGCTGAAACGTCAAGACTGGGCCAAGAAATATCTCAAGACTGATTTTTCTAAGGTTTTATGGACTGATGAAATGAGAGTGAGTCTTGATGGGCCAGATGGATGGGCCCGTGGCTGGATTGGTAAAGGGCAGAGAGCTCCAGTCCGACTCAGACGCCAGCAAGGTGGAGGTGGAGTACTGGTTTGTGCTGGTATCATCAAAGATGAGCTTGTGGGGCCTTTTCGGGTTGAGGATGGAGTCAAGCTCAACTTCCAGTCCTACTGCCAGTTTCTGGAAGACACCTTCTTCAAGCAGTGGTACAGGAAGAAGTCTGCATCCTTCAAGAAAAACATGATTTTCATGCAGGACAATGCTCCATCACACGCGTCCAAGTACTCCACAGCGTGGCTGGCAAGAAAGGGTATAAAAGAAGAAAATCTAATGACATGGCCTCCTTGTTCACCTGATCTGAACCCCATTGAGAACCTGTGGTCCATCATCAAATGTGAGATTTACAAGGAGGGAAAACAGTACACCTCTCTGAACAGTGTCTGGGAGGCTGTGGTTGCTGCTGCACGCAATGTTGATGGTGAACAGATCAAAACACTGACAGAATCCATGGATGGCAGGCTTTTGAGTGTCCTTGCAAAGAAAGGTGGCTATATTGGTCACTGATTTGTTTTTGTTTTGTTTTTGAATGTCAGAAATGTATATTTGTGAATGTTGAGATGTTATATTGGTTTCACTGGTAAAAATAAATAATTGAAATGGGTATATATTTGTATTTTGTTAAGTTGCCTAATAATTATGCACAGTAATAGTCACCTGCACACACAGATATCCCCCTAAAATAGCTATAACTAAAAACAAACTAAAAACTACTTCCAAAACTATTCAGCTTTGATATTAATGAGTTTTTTGGGTTCATTGAGAACATGGTTGTTGTTCAATAATAAAATTAATCCTCAAAAATACAACTTGCCTAATAATTCTGCACTCCCTGTATGTAGCATTCCTCCTTTCTGTTAAAAACTCCAGGGAACAATAGAACGTTTAAAATTGTGCAGTTTGTAAACTGTGTTCTGGGTTTCTAGGGTAGGGTATCTGGAGAGAAGGGTGGACTGGTATGCCAACAGCTATGAGGCTATGCAGACCAGGTTTTACTTCAGACAGAGGCAGAACTATAGGGGGTGCAGAGGTCGCAAAAAAAATAATCAATAAACATTGACCTGCACTTATATCATGATGCTTTACTAATGTCTCTGTCTCTGACTACAGGGGTTAGTGTTTCTGTTTTACCTATTGGTGTTTATATGTGTGTGTATGTATGTGTGTATGTATGTATGTGACTGTGTGTGTATTTATGCATGTATGTGTGTATGTTTTGTGGAACCAGCAAATTACAGACCTTGCTACTACAGCATGGGGGGGCGGGGGGTAAACAGTGTCACTATACAGTACCACTATATACAGTATGGGGGGGGGGCTGGACCATGTCACAGACTACTGTGGTCACTTAATAAAGTACTGGGACAGGTAGGGTCAGGCCAGCCATCTCACTGGCAGATTACAGACTGTGTCACTAATTAACTATATACAGTACTGGTGGGTTAAACAGTGTCACTATATACAGTAATAGGGGGTCAGACCATCTCACAGACTGTGGGCACAGGGTACCTCCTTTTGCCAACATGTAATCTGATTCACATTTTTTTTTCCTGTTAAATGTTAAAAAAAAATTATGTATCAAATTCACCTTTTTTTGGGGGTGGGGGGAGTGGTCCTTCATAGATTCTTGCACCGAGGCCCTGTGGTTTCTAGTTATGCCTCTTACTTTAGAAGCTTGTTAATCACAGGTGTGGCTCATAATTGCAACTCCTGGAGTTTAGAAAGAAGCCTTAGGCCTGTTAAACTGTTACCAAGGCAGGAAAGCTGGTGTGTTACAGAGATTATGTTGCTGCAAACAGTTTGTAAAAAGATTACCGTGCTGTTAAATGATATTATGTGCTAGAGAGGAAGGATTTTCTCTCTCTAATGTTAAATGGTCTTTTTACTGTTACTGACATAGTAAATCAATTAAAGCTAAAGTTGACTGTCCAGTGCTTCATTGTTGCCCTAGATTAGACTGTGGTTTAAAGTGTTTGGTGTCACAACTTACACACATACACACACACATATATATATATATATATATATATATATATAGTGTATGTGCGTGTGTATGTATGTATATATATATATATATATATATATATATATATATATATATATATATATATATATAATTTACGCCGGGGTTAGGTTCCAGGAGGAATGGTTGTGAATCGAAACCATTGAAAATTGAAACCCAGTTTATAATGTAAGTCAATGGGAAGTGAGGGAGTTAGGTTCCAGGCCCCTCTCAAAATTGTCATAAGTAACACCTAATACATTATTTTTAAAGCTTTGAAATGAAAACTTTAATTGGTAAACAGCATTATAAACCTAATAATGTAGATTGTATCATCATCAAACCTAGTTTAATGAACAAAAACATTTGCTAAACATCACCTAATAAAATAATTACACAACAGACTGCATCATCATCAAACTAAGTTTAATGAACAAAAACGTTTTTTTACTTGCATTTTTCTGCAATCAGTTCTCTGCATTGTTAGCATGTTAGATAATATTGGGTCTGCACCTATTCTATGCATTTCAATCTGCAGTAATTAATAAGCAGTTAGGCACCCTCACCTGAAGCTGCTGGACAGGAAGATAATAGGGAAGTGCCTGCTAAATTTTGCTCGATAGATCTGGTCTGATCTGTGTACACAGATCAATTTAAGGCTGTAAAGTTGCATAACTTTGATGCAAAACAAGTGGACAGCTCCACCTACTGGCTATTTTAATTAGTGCATTGCTTTCCAAATGACTGAAAAAAAAGGTTGTTATTCTGAACCGACGCAAATTGAACCGGCGTAAACCGAGGGCCACCTGTATATACTGTATGTGTGTGTATATATATATATATATATATATATATATATATAGATAGATATACAGTATCTCACAAAAGTGAGTACACCCCTCACATTTTTGTAAATATTTTATTATATCTTTTCATGTGACAACACTGAAGAAATGACACTTTGCTACAATGTAAGGTAGTGAGTGCACAGCCTGTATAACAGTGTAAATTTCCTTTCCCTTAAAAAATACTCAACACACAGCCATTAATGTCTAACCGTTGGCAACAAAAGTACACCCCTAAGTGGAAATTTCCAAATTGGGCCCAAATAGCAATTTTCCCTCGCCGGTGTCATGTGACTCGTTAGTGTTACAAGGTCTCAGGTGTGAATGGGGAGCAGGTGTGTTAAATTTGGTGTTATCGCTCTCACACTCTCTTATACTGGTAACTGGAAGTTCAACATGGCACCTCATGGCAAAGAACTCTCTGAGGATCTGAAAAAAAAGAATTTTTGCTCTACATAAAGATGGCCTAGGCTATAAGAAGATTGCCAAGACCCTGAAACTGAGCTCCAGCTCGGTGGGCAAGACCAAACAGCGGTTTCACAGGACAGGTTCCACTCAGAACAGGCCTCGCCATGGGCGACCAAAGAAGTTGAGTGCACGTGCTCAGCGTCATATCCAGAGGTTGTCTTTGGGAAATAGACGTATGAGTTCTGCCAGCATTGTTGCAGAGGTTGAAGGGGTGGGGGGTCAGCCTGTCAATGCTCAGACCATACACTGCAGACTGCATCAAATTTGTCTGCATGGCTGTCGTCCCAGAAGGAAGCCTCTTCTAAAGATAATGCACAAGAAAGCCTGCAAACAGTTTGCTGAAGACAAGCAGACTAAGGACATGGATTACTGGAACCGATGAGACCAAGATAAACTTATTTGGTTCAGATGGTGTCAAGCATGTGTGGCAGCAACCAGGTGAGGAGTACAAAGACAAGTGTGTCTTGCCTACAGTCAAGAATGGTGGTGGGAGTGTCATGGTTTGGGCCTACATGAGTGCTGCCAGCACTGGGCACTGGGGAACCATGAATGCCAACATGTACTGTGACATACTGAAGCAGAGAATGATCCCCTCTCTTCGGAGACTGGGCCGCAGGGCAGTATTCCAACATGATAATGACCCCAAACACACCTCCAAGACAACCACTTCCTTGCTAAAGAAGCTGAGAGTAAAGGTGATGGACTGGCCAAGCATGTCTCCAGACCTAAACCCTATTGAGCATCTGTGGGGCATCCTCAAACGGAAGGTGGGGGAGCGCAAGGTCTCTAACATCCACCAGCACCGTGATGTCATCATGGAGGAGTGGAAGAGGACTCCAGTGGCAACCTGTGAAGCTCTGGTAAACTCCTTGCCCAAGAAGGTTAAGGCAGTGCTAGAAAATAATGGTGGCCACACAAAATATTGACCCTTTGGGCCCAATTTGGACATTTCCACTTAGGGATGTACTCACTTTTGTTGCCAATGGTTTAGACATTAATGGCTGTGTATTGAGTTATTTTGAGGGGACAGCAAATTTACACTGTTATACAGGCTTTACACTCACTACTTTACATTGTAGCAAAGTGTAATTTCTTCAGTGTTGTCACATGAAAAGATATAATAAAATATTTACAAAAATATGAGGGGTGTACTCACTTTTGTGAGATACTGTGTATGTATATATATATATATATATATATATGCACACACACATACACACACATATATATATATATATATATATATATATATAAATATAAATATAAATACAGGGAGTGCGGAATTATTAGGCAAATGAGTATTTTGACCACATCATCCTCTTTATGCATGTTGTCTTACTCCAAGCTGTATAGGCTCGAAAGCCTACTACCAATTAAGCATATTAGGTGATGTGCATCTCTGTAATGAGAAGGGGTGTGGTCTAATGACATCAACACCCTATATCAGGTGTGCATAATTATTAGGCAACTTCCTTTCCTTTGGCAAAATGGGTCAAAAGAAGGACTTGACAGGCTCAGAAAAGTCAAAAATAGTGAGATATCTTGCAGAGGGATGCAGCACTCTTAAAATTGCAAAGCTTCTGAAGCGTGATCATCGAACAATCAAGCGTTTCATTCAAAATAGTCAACAGGGTCGCAAGAAGCGTGTGGAAAAACCATGGCGCAAAATATAAATAATATATACACACACCTATGCATACACACACACACACACACACAAATATACAACTTTTTAAGTCCAGCACTAGTCTGTTTATGAGTAATATTATAGTACAGTTTTTGGATTTTATTAATCTAAATGTATTGTCATCTAGGTGAATGTTAGATGTTAAGACATTCAATTAATTACGTTTTATAAGAGGAATAGTCCTAAAGCCTGTGTACATGGGCCATTTTTTGCAGTACAGTGGTCCCACCCCTTGCTCTCTCTCTCTTTCCCCCTCCCTTTTGTGCTCTTTCTCTCTGTCCCCCTCTCTTTTATGCTCTCTCTCCCCCCCTCATTTTTGTGCTCTTTCTCCCCCCTCTCTTTTGTGCTTTCTCTCCCCCCTCTCTTTTGTAGTCTTTCTCCCCCCCTCTCTTTTGTGCTGTTTCTCCCCCCTCTCTTTTGTGCTCGTTCTGCCCCCTCTCTTTTGTGCTCGTTCTGCCCCCTCTCTTTTGTGCTCTTTCTGTCCCCTCTCTTTTGTGCTCGTTGTGCCCCATCTCTTTTGTGCTCTTTCTCCCCTCTCTCTTTTGTGCTTTCTCTCCCCCCTCTCTTTTGTACTCTTTCTCCCCCCCTCTCTTTTGTGCTTTTTCTCCCCCCTCTCTTTTGTGCTTTTTCTCCCCCCTCTCTTTTGTGCTTTTTCTCCCCCCTCTCTTTTGTGCTCGTTCTGCCCCCTCTCTTTTGTGCTCTTTCTGCCCCCTTTTATTTGGGCTCTTTCTGTCCCCTCCCTGTTATGCTCTTTCTGTCCCCTCTCTGTTGTGCTCTTTCTGCCCCCTCTTATTTGGGCTCTTACTCCCCCCTCTCTTTTGTGCTCTTTCTCCCCCCTCTCTTTTGTGCTCTTTCTCCCCCTTTCTTTTGTGCTCTTTCTGCCCCCTCTCTTCTGTGCTCTTTCTGTCCCCTCTCTTTTGTGCTCTTTCTGCCTCCTCTTATTTGGGCTCTTTCTGTCCCCTCTCTGTTGTGCTCTTTCTGCCCCCTTTTATTTGGGCTCTTTCTGTCCCCTCCCTGTTATGCTCTTTCTGTCCCCTCTCTGTTGTGCTCTTTCTGCCCCCTATCTTTTGTGCTCTTTCTCCCCCTATCTTTTGTGCTCTTTCTGCCCCCTCTCTTCTGTGCTCTTTCTGTCCCCTCTCTTTTCTGCTCTTTCTGCCCCCTCTTATTTGGGCTCTTTCTGTCCCCTCTCTTTTGTGCTCTTTCTGTCCCCTCTCTTTTATGCTCTTTCTGCCCCCTCTTATTTGGGCTCTTTCTGCCCCCTCTCTTTTGTGCTCTTTCTGCCCCCTCTCTTTTGTGCTCTTTCTCCCCCCTCTCTTTTTTGCTCTTTTCCCCCTCTCTTTTGTGCTCTCCCCCCTCTCTTTTATGCTCTTTCTCCCCTCTCTCTTTTGTGCTCTTTCTCCCCCCCTCCCTTTTGTGCTCTTTCTCCCCCTCTCTTTTGTGCTTTTTCTCCCCCTCTCTTTTGTGCTCTTTCTCCCCCTTTCTTTTGTGCTCTTTCTGCCCCCTCTCTGTTGTGCTCTTTCTGCCCCCTCTCTTCTGTGCTCTTTCTGCCCCCCTCTCTGTTGTGCTCTTTCTGCCCCTCTCTTTTGTGCTCTTTCTGCCCCCTCTCTTTTGTGCTCTTTCTGCCCCCTCTTATTTGGGCTCTTTCTGCCCCCTCTCTTTTGTGCTCTTTCTCCCCTCTCTCTTTTGTGCTCTCCCCCCTCTCTTATGTGCTCTTCCCCCCTCTCTTTTGTGCTCTTTCTCCCCCTCTCTTTTGTGCTCTTTCTCCCTCCTCTTTTGCTCTCTCTCGCTCCTCTCTTTTGCTCTGTCTCCCGCATCTTTTGCGCACTCTCTCTACAGACCACGCCTGCTCCACCCCATCACGCCCCTACCACGCCCGTATAACGCCACGCCCCAACCCCACCACTCTGCCCGGCCCTGCCCACTTCTTCCGGACAGCAGATCAGGTTAGTTTTTGTAAGGCCAGGTGTGTTTGTCCTTGCGCTCTCTCTACTGCACATGACAGCTTCAGACAAACACACTTGGTCTTTTATATTATAGGATTGTTGGAAGCTATGCTCAATATACCTCTCAGTTACACAACTTTCCAAAAAAAAAATTTCTATTTCTATTGTAATAACGTTTTTCTGCTTAATACTAATCATCTAGTTGTTATGCTGATATACAGAAAGACATGGGCTAATGCACAGTCATAAATATCTAGTTTATAGTGTTTCATAAATATATCTCTGCTGCTTTACACGAGTCCTCAGAAATGTCTTCTTCAGCTTGTATAGAGACATCACTTGTAGAATTATCTTTAAAGGGACATTGCACAATAGATTTTTCTTTGCTTAAATGTTTTGTAGATGATCCATTTATATAACGCACCTGGGAGTGTTTTTGTAACAATGTATAGTTTTGCTTATTTTTTTAATAACATTGGGATGGTTTTCAGACTCCTAGCCAAGCCCCACAGTGTCAGATGTATACATGCATTTACAGACTCCTGCAGGCTCCTGTTTGTGTTATCTGTCTTTTCATATGCAGGAAAGGGAAAGGGGGGATTATCTGCTATTCTTTTTCCCCAGCTCCTTTCAGTGGGTGTCCCAGGCTAACCTAATCAACAGTGCTAAACTGGGAGCTTCTAAAACGTTTTTAAAAGGTTTTATAATAGATTTTTAGATTACTATCTGTGCATATTCTTCTTTATAGTAGTGGCTATTACATGCAGTTATATGAAAATTGGTGTATACTGTCCCTTTAAGCCTTAGTGGCACAGGGTCCTTCAAACAGTCCATCTGGGTATCATAATTATATCACTACTAATGCATTTAGAGCATACAGTAGTTGGGGTGGGGTGGAGTTCAATTACTCTGCTGAGAATAGCAAGAAATGCTTACCTTTTATTTGTTAGTGGCTCTTAAACACATTTAAAAACAATTATACCCTTTATTTAAGTCAGGAGAGTAATGAGTGGAGCACACCTGTATAACAGTTTAGGCCACCATAGACAATGAGGAAATGGACAGGCCAACTGCAAGGCCAATTAACCAAGACACAATTGTTTGATGACTTAGTGGCAGATGTATGATTCCTGATATCTGTGTAAAGGAATAGATCACTGTTTTGGTTACTAAAGGTGTATAGGTAGAGTTGCCACCTCGACCATGTTTTCCTGGACACTTATGAGTTACACATGCTGCAGGGTAAGCAGGGCAGAACATGTGTTGTACCTCCGGACATCACATGAATAGTGCAGTTGAACAACACAATACATGTTCCTTCCTGCACACCCTGCAGCAACTGTAACTCATGAATGTCCAGGAAAACATGGCTGAGGTGGCAACCCTATGTATAGACAGCACTTAGTCTTCTTAGCATGCAAACACATTTAAAATGGCGGAAACATAATGCATTTATAGCACTTCATATTCTTGATCTTCTGTATAAGGATGGTAGTGAGTAATAATGTCATAGATAATTGTGTAATTTTTTGTCTATATTACAATCTCTACAAAACAGAAATTATTTTCTGGTCTAAAAATACTACATTAATAGTCTATTAAATATTTCATTTACATTGATCTGTGCATATGGAAATACAGGTAGCCCTCAGTTTACGCCGGGGTTAGGTTCCAGAAGGAATGGTTGTAAATCGAAACCGTTGTAAATTGAAACCCAGTTTATAATGTAAGTCAATGGGAAGGGAGGGAGTTAGTTTCCAGGCCCCTCTCAAAATTGTCATAAGTAACACCTAATACATTATTTTTAAAGCTTTGAAATTAAGACTTTAAATGCTAAACAGCATTTTACACCTAATAAAATAGATTGTATCATCATCAAACTAAGTTTATTGAACAAAAACATTTGCTAAACAGCACCTTATAAAATAATTACACAACATATTGTATTTTTTTTTTTTTTCTTTATTTTTTATTGAAGGGCATACAAAAGAAACATAACAGTCTGTTACCGATTATTACAGAGTGTTCTCAACACCAACAAAAAAAAAAGTTAACAGATTCATACATCAAAGATTGCAGAACACATCGGTATACAAAAGTTCCAGCACGTATTTTATGTAATATTATAGCAAAGCTTAATTTTGTATGATATATAACATTTCTATACCTATACAACATCTTTTATGCCCTCCGTGTGTGCTGGGGTGACTCCTGTTATATTTTACCAGGCTTAGCTAACATTTTATGTAGTTAACACACAACATATTGTATCATCAAGCTAAGTTTAATGAACAAAAACATTTTTTTACTTGCATTTTTCTGCAAACAGTTCTCTGCATTGTTAGCATGTTAGATAATATTGGGTCTGCACCTATTCTATGCATTTCAATCTGCAGTAATTAATAGGCAGTTAGGCACCCTCACCTCAAGCAGCTGGACAGAAACATAATAGGGAAATGGCTGCTAGATCTTGTTGCTCGATAGGTCTGGTCTGCTCTGTGTACACAGATTAATTTCAGTCTTCTAAGCTTGGATAACTTTGCTGCAACACAAGCGGACAGCTCCACCTACTGGCTATTTTAATTATACCATCATGGTGATATAAGGATGGCATAATATACTTATCTCAAGACGGATTAAAAGGATTACAAGGGATTCACAGAGGAACTACTTTACTACTCAAAACACTCTGCGCAGAGTTCTCTACAAGAAACGGATCTTCATTCTGGGACTCTCTACGGAACGTGTGACGTCACCAGCTACACGGAGCTGCACAGACACCTGTGTCTCACCGGGAGAGGACGCATCAAGCTCAGAAGAGCAGGTAGGCACTTAGAGGTGTAGCAGCCCTGCAGCGGGGTAGACGTACACGCTTTACACACGCCAATTCAAGTAACTTAAACGTTCTTTTGGAAAACCTATCAGTGAAATATATCACAAAATTGGAACTTTAACTATACATTTCTGGAACTTTAATTATTTGTTTTCTGGCCAAGTGGAATTTTTTCTACCGTATACAAGTTGGATCTCACACCAAATTATTGCAATCTTAAAGAGACAGCTAATTGTGCTATCTTTAAACAACACATTGCCTCAGTTTGTTTCTCTCAGGTTCATAAGAACTTCTCATTTGGTCCAATAAGAACTTCTCATTTGGTCTCATAGACGTGATAGTGTCTGTCATATAAACACAAAGAATAAGTCTTGTTTTAAGAGCCACCTATCTTTTATTAAAGGATCTATGCAGTATTTATCACAATATTTTTATTGATGTTATATGAATACTTATTTATTTATTTTCTATGACCGGTCATACTGTATATGTATATTGAGTTTTAAAACATATCATTTTTATCATATGTATGAAATAAATTTTCCTTGTACTTTTTAAAACATAAATTGTTGGATATCTAATTATTACATCACATAGTGATATTTACTGGATATATTTTTTCTCAGTAACCGTTTACAGGTTTTATCCACTCTTATCCCCACTGCTGTTAGCGCACTTACACACTTTTTTTTTTTAACGCAAAAAAAATTTTTGATTGAGAAAAAGTTATCAAATTCCATGACATATTTAGCATATATAAAAGTGTGAGATGACAATTCTTGTTATACAGAGAATGCAGTACAATCATGATGAACCATTTCACTCATACAGGTCCACCATTATGCACATAGTAGATCATATTAATGCCATAATATTATTTGTCATGGTTGGGGGAAGACCCCGTATATTTCTATTTAAGAAAAAAAAAAATTGTGAAACATTTTCTCTTATTTGTGTTCCCTTATAGTAAGATATTAAGAGTGAAACAGAAAAAGGATAAGAAAAAGTAGAAAAAAGAAGGGAAAAAGAATCTCCCACTCAATAGGGAGAGGAGTGAAAGGTTAAGAACATGTATCACTAGTGGGCATCAACCTGTCTTGTCATTCTCTCTGTCTGTGTAGCCTCCGTTACCTGTATGCTACGTCTATTCTTCATTCGTTGGGTATCTATCCAAATTATCCAGTCCTCCCAAATCTGGAGGAACTCTGTTCTAGTATCAAGTAAGGTGGAGGAAATGTCTGCCATTTGATAATAATACTTAATTTTATTTATTATGAGATTAAAGCTAGGCACCGAAGACTTCCAGAACCTTGCAATTGTGGTCTTGACAGCTGTGCAGATCATTCCCACCAACTTTGAGTTAGCTTTGGTGAGGCCCTCAATCGGGAAGTGCAGTAGAGCCTGTTCCCTATTTAGAGTAATTTGTCTATTTAGTATCTCAGTCAGGAGATTGTTGGTTTGTCACCAAATCCTCTGCACCTCCGTACAAGACCACCACATATGTGTATAGGAGCCGACATCTCCACAGCCTCTATAGCAATGTTTGGGGGTTTTATCTGTCCATTGTGTTCTGCTGGGATGCAGGTACCACCTATATGCCACTTTGATATAGCTTTCTTTCAAATTGGCGCTGATAGAACATGCCTGACCCTTTTTTAGAATTTCAGACCATTCTAGAGGCTCTTTTACAAACTGTCCCTCCTCTTCCCATTTTTCTATAAAATGTAATTTGTCTCCTGTGTTATTAGTGTTTAGTAAGCTGTATAGAATCGATATAGCTCCCTTAGTTCTGTTTGCTGATAGGCATAGCTTTTCGAAGGGGGTAAGTTCAGTATGTGAGGGTGGTCTACCTATCTCCCTAATCCTAGACTTCAGCTGCATATAGTGTAGCCAGGAGCCCGGTATTATCGGTTGGATAGAATTATATTTCTCAAAAGAAATGATATTAGAGTTTATCAAAATATCAGCTATTCGGTAAAGTCCCTTGCTAGCCCAAATGCTGCTTATTGCTTTTGGAATCTGAACAGACGGCAAGGTTAGTGGCGTAGCTATAGATCTAGCTGTATGTAGTTTGAATCGTCCCTGCAGAGTATCCCATATCTTAATAGTATGTGCTATGGAAAGGTAAGTGGACCAATACAATGGCCTATCTCATTTGGGTGTCCACATAATCTGATAAATTGGATATAGTCGTACCATATCGCTCTCTAATTTTACCCACATTATGTCATCCTCTCTAATATTCCAGAGCGAGGTTTGTGCTAACCTAGCTGCCCAAAAATACTTTTGTAGATCGGGCACTCCCAATCCTCCTCGTTCCTTACTTTGTAATAATGTTTTTCTGTTAATTCTAGCTTTTTTATTGGCCCAAACAAACCTAGTCATACACCTTTGCATATCATTTATATCCTCTTGAGAAACGTTAATAGGTAATGCTCTAAATAGATAGAGTAGCTTAGGTAATATTATCATTTTTGTAATTACTATTTTGCCATAAAAAGATACTTTATAAGTGGACCAAGTCGTCATTTCCCTTTTAATATGTGCAAACATTTTTTTATAATTTAGTTTATATAATTGGTCTAGGTTATTTGGTATCGCAATGCCTAGGTATGTAATGCTAGAGGAAGCCCATTTAAAATCAAAATTTATCGCAAGTAGTTTTTTGTTACTTCTGGAAGATGAGTCTCTAGTGCCTCGCATTTGTCATTGTTTAACCTATATCCGGATAGTCTCCCAAAGTCTGACAGTGATTTATAAAGTGGGGGAAGGGACAACATAGGTTTAGTGATAGTCAATATTACATCATCAGCGAATAATGCAAGTTTGTGTACCGTGTCGCCAATTTGAATTCCTGTGATGTCTTTTTTATTTCTAATGGACGCTGCTAACGGCTCTATACAAAGGGCAAAAAGTAATGGGGAGAGGGGACACCCCTGTCGTGTTCCATTTCGGATCTTGATTAACTTGGATTGGTAACCCGATAGTCTGATAAAAGCTGACGGGGTCGTATATAATGCTTGAATTGCCTTTAAGAAGTTACCATTTATCCCAAACTGCTGCAATGTTAAAAACATGTAGTCCCAAAGGATCCTATCGAACGCCTTCTCTGCGTCCAATGACAGGAACAGAGAAGGCGTTCTTTCTTTGTTTGCATAGTCAAATAAGTCAATTATCTTCCTAACATTATCGGGGGCCTCCCTTCCTTTTATGAAGCCGACTTGATCGGGGTTAACCAGACTAGTCAGCAACGGGTTTAACCTATTGGCCAGTATTTTAGTGAAAAGCTTGAGATCTAGGTTTATTAAAGAGATAGGCCTATAGTTTTTACAATGAAATTTGTCTTTACCCGGTTTAGGCACCACACAGATTCTTGCCGATAAAAGGTCTGGCGGGACAAAACCTCCCTGTAGTATATAGTTAAAGGATTCAACTAAATGTGGGACTAAGTCTATGGAAAACTTCTTATAGAATCCCCCCGAATACCCATCTGGACCTGGAGCTTTGTTACTTTTAATTTGTTTGATTGCAATCATAACTTCCCTAGGCGAAATTGGGGCGTCTAATTGGCTTGCGTGGTCCTCGTCTAGCTGAGGAATATTACTTTCCGCTAAAAAGGTTTTAATTTGTGTGACTCTAGTTTTAGACTCATCTGTCTGGAGATTATATAAGGATTGGTAAAAATCAGCAAAGGCGTGGGCTATTCGTGGAGGATCGCCAAGAAGATGTCCCTCTTGAGTTTGTAGTTGGGGAACAGAGGATGTACGGGTTATAGTTCTAATTTTCCTAGCTAACATTCGATCAGGCTTGTTTGCGTATATGAAGTATTGCGCATCTATTATTCTCAAAGAAGATAAAGCCTCCTCATTTAACATAGCGTCTATTTCAGCTTTTTTAGCTATGATTGCTTTAGCACCTGCTTCTGTTCTATTATGTATGTGAGCCTCCTGAAGTTTATCTAGTTCTAATTTTTTCTGTCGAAGGATTTCTTTTTTCTTATTGGTTAAAAGGGCCTTTTCTCTAATAAGTATACCCCTGAGGTACGATTTAAAAGCCCCCCAAGCATATAATGGATTTTCTGTGGAACTCTTATTTATTTGCCAGTATTCTTTTATAGATTTGATCAATTTTTGGGAGATAACTTTGTCTTTTAATAAATGCATATCTAGCATCCAATTTCTTTGTCTTGAGGGGTCAAAGAACCCCCTCAGAGAGACCTCAACAATAGAGTGGTCCGACCAGGATGTTTGTGATATATTTGTGTCTATCAATAAAGGGCATAGAATTTGGCTAATAAAGATATAATCAATCCTAGAGTATGATTGGTGTGCAGCTGAGTAATAGGTAAAACCTCTCATTGATCTATTACATATACGCCATACATCTATTAAGTTATGGTCTAAAATTTAGTCGCTTAAAATTTTTGAGGAGGTTTTGTGCGGTGCTGGGGACCTATCTACTTGATCATTTATTGTGAGGTTAAAATCCCCTCCGAGGACTATCTTGTATTTTTTCCATGAGGTTAGTATTTTACTAATCTTGGCTATAAACCTTCCCTGATCCTCATTGGGAGCATAAATGTTACCTAATGTTATAGGGCTACCTTGAATCCTACCTTTCAAGATGAGAAATCTCCCCCCCCGGGTCCCTGATCACTTCCTCCTCCTGAAATCCCAGGGTGGCTCGTATTAAGATAGAAACCCCACCTTTCTTTTTAGCTCCTACTGCATGGTATTGAGTTGGGAAAGCTGCATCCCAATATTTTGGGGTAGTAACACTAGTAAAGTGTGTTTCTTGAAGCATAATCACCTGCGTGTTTAACGCCTTGTACTCTGCTATAGCTTTTTTCCTTTTTATATGAGTGGAGACCCCTCACATTGTGTGATATTATTTTAAAAGACATTGTTTAATTTGTGTGTAGACTGATGTGATATAGCGTACTTAACTGTGTTCCTCTGCTGGTGTCGATCATATTCTTACCCGTCTTAGCGTAGATGCTAACCTTTGTGTCTCTGTCAGTAGTCTCAAGCCAAGATAACCCACCAGTGACCATGGGAGAAGAGAGATGGAAAGAGAAAAGAGGAGAAGTAAAAGTAAAGAAAGAGAAAAAAACAATCAATTGCATCTGTAAGTGATACATAACCAACAATAATTCAGAACAGTTCCTCTGTATCGGGGGTGCACTTCCTTATACAATACATTCACATGAGAAATTAAAAAAGTAAATCTTATCCTTACCATACAGTACATCTAATCTGTCTCATAGCTTTTTGATATTCTAACATTCAAATGACAGTAGTAATATTGTCGAGCTCCGCTCCGTATTAGATGTTGAACACCTTATTTGTGATTGAAGTCTTTGTTATTTTATCCACTATAGTGTCCATAACTTTTCTAAATAATTTTGTGGAGCTGTAGCTACCCAACGGGTAATGATTTCTTACTTTTTTCTTAATAACATTAAACATAACCTTAACTTTTCATTTCACTATAACATTTCTTTAGGTCTCTGATATCCCAAAAGGTTCAATTTGGGTATATCAACATAAAACTTCCCTTAATCAGGCATACCCTGTCGGGGGGAGCTCTGTAAGTAGTAACCAGCTGAGTTCTTTAATCATATTTAACCAGGATAATCATTTTCAGCTAGCTGAGATCGCTTTCTTGGAGTTTGTGGTCTTGCTTCCCTCTCCCAGATCTGCTGAGTTCTTTTCTTGGGAGCTCTTTGAGGTAATGGTAGGGCTGTTTCTTCCATTGGTATTTTCATTTGTTTCACCATTTTTATACCATCCTCTAGGTTGATACAGGAATATGAGGTATTATGATGTGTACAGATAAGTCGGAAAGGAAATGACCATCTATATTTCACCTTGGCTTTCTGCAAGGCCTCAACCACTGGCTTTAGATCTCTGCGCTTCTTTAAAGTAGTTGGTGATAGATCCGAATAGAACTGTAGCTTGTGACCTTCAAATTCAAACAGTGGAAGCTTTCTTGAGGCCTGTACTATTTTCTCTTTAGTCAAGAAGTAGTGAAACTTGATTATGACGTCTCTGGATGCATTAGGGTTTTGGGGCCTATTTAAGGCTCTGTGAGCTCTGTCCATCAATAAGAGATTCTCCTCTATGTCAGGTATCATTTTCCTGAAAATAATAGGTAACACTTCTTGAAGGTTATCAAATGTTTCTGGTAGATTACGGATCCTAATATTAGATCTTCGAGACCTATTCTCCAGGTCTTCAATTTGAGATCTGTTTTTCCTGTTCTGCCATAGTAGAGTGAACTTCTGTCAGGTCTTCTATCACTTCATCTACTTTGTCCTCTATTACTGAGGTTCTGTTGCCAATACTCAGAATGTCTGACTTTAATTCTGCTATTGCTGATCTCAATTCCTTCTGGAATACCTCTCTTATTTGCCCTACCAGGGTAGTAGAGGGAATACTCATTTGATCTACTGAGGAGTCATCTGACATGTTATCCTGATCAACAGCTGAGGACATGGCTACCTGGTTTGTAGCTTTACGATTCTTCTTGGCTTGGGCCCTTGATAAGCAGTCTTTGACTGTTTGATGTTTTCCTTCCATAGTATTTCGGATTCTGGCTCAGGAACAAGTCCTAACAAACTCTATAGTATGCTTGTATTATATGGTTTCTTATTGATATCCTAGCTATCACACGAGCATATTTTAGTATGCCAGCTCTATTTTAGTTGCTCTTTTTTGTTCTTGGTATTTACTTGTTAGCAAACATTTTGCACCTCCCCCGACAGGAGTAGCTATTCAAAAATTATTTTTCTTAAATTATTGGTTAAGAAAAGCAACAGGGTTCTCTCTTTCCAGAACACTTTTCCACTTTTGTGCCTCAATCCCTAAGCTACTGTTGCTATGGGAGATTAAGAAAGGGCTCATGTTCCAGACAAATATTTATGTGAGAGTACTGTTGCTAGAAAAAAATGAAACATTCACATCATATCGTAGCAAATATGTAATTCAATCCAATAAATGCCCTAAAGTGGAGAGAAGCATTTGCATCTTGTCACCTCCACCTTCAACAATCTGCCTCTTAGCTCAGGGACAGGGGATACGACACTGAGGAAGGGAAAAAGGGGAGTGGGAGTGACCAGCCCAGATTGACTGGGCCGGAAAGGGAGAGCCTTGAGGTGTTGTCACTATACTAAGCACTTATATAGGTTACTACAGGGATAATGTTTATGACAATGACCTGTGAGAAGTGAATGGTTATAAAAGCAACTAAAGCATTACATCAGATCAGCACTTCACTTGTAAACAAATACTTCAATGCACATATGTTGTAACAATAGCACAAGTATATAAAAAAAAAGGGGGGTAAAGAAACACTACACCCTGAGTGCAGAGTCAGGGACAATCTGAGCTGTCGCAGCAGCCTTGTTTAGATATAGTGAACTCCTGGGGGCTCAATTAGGAGATTTAAAAAATGAAGGGTGTATGATTTTTAACTATCAGCAGGATATTGCAGACTGTTAATCTCCACTATGGATTTGCAGTTCTGGACAGTCTAGCAATTTTTCCAAGAAAATTAAGTTAGAGTGGGTTTTGGTTTCTGTAAGTTCCTGGGATGAGGGTCTCAGAGGGAAACAAAGCCTCCCAAAAAATAAGCACAGCAAGCTCCTGCAGGTCCCTCCGTGACCCAGAGGGAATGGGCTTTATAGAGTCCTTAATTTGGCTAGGACCCACTTTCTCCTCTTCCTTCTCCCCCACCCTGTATATATCTTTTTTTACTTTTCTCCCGTTTCCTTTGTGTAACTTTTTAGCAAGCAAAGTTCCTTTTTGTGTTTTTATTCTCCTCAGTCTTAATGTGTTTATCTGCGTCTGAATAAAATGGCCGTTTTTCGCGCCAAATCAGTTCTCTGTTAACAGAGTTTTTACAGCACCTTTCTTTGTGCCCCTGGCCCTTTTTTATGATGGCCTGTTAGTTAATGTCTTATATTAAGGGCAAAGCACACTCTCCACCAGCCTTTGCTTTCTTTATGTGTCCTTGTTAAATAGGCCGCAGCCCTTACCTCCAGCGCCGCGCTCCGATGGTAATTCAAGCTGCGCCTCTTATGATCACCCACTTCAGATGCTGCCTCCACGTCCGGAGCGGAGCCCCGACCCTCCGGACCCGAACACAGGAGCGCTGTCGGCAGGGCAGGTGTAGGTGGTGATGATCGCTGCTCTGTAAGTCAAAGATGGCTACTGCGGCTCCTATCAATGGCAGCAGGTTGCAACAACCCCAGATATTCTCTCCGGGTATTTATGAATGACCCTAATAGTCTCTCCAGAGGTTGCCCTTCTCCACTACCACGGTCAGTGGAAAGTTTGTCCCGTAGAAACAAGGTTAATTATTGAATATATTAAGGCCAGTCTCAGAGCTCAGGAAAGATGCGTCCGTTCGGCTCTGGAGTTAGCTCCGCCTTCGCACTTACACACTTTTATCTATTTATTTCACATTTAAAAAAAGAACACATTTCATTTGATAGAAAAAGTTATTGTGATTAAATAGAACATACGTGCATGCTAAATCAAAGCTTCAAACAGTACTAACATTTATTTTATTTTTTCCCCAGTGACATCATTCAATCCAGACCCTAAAAATGGTTGTGGCTTTTGTTAAAAAATATTGGCCTATCACATCGCTTTAAATTTACATATTCATTAGCTCCGTGCTCATTTTCATGTGCAGTTTGCACAGACCTAATCACATGTGCTAATTATTTGCCGACCTCTGTGTAACCATTTTCTTGCTGTCACGTAGGTGGATCGTATCTCTGTCAATCACGTTTGGAGGAGGTTCCGTCGCATGTAATTCTCTAGCCATGTGATCTTACAGCAGCATAAGAAACTTTAAATATTCCTGTACAAACTATCAATCTGGACATTTATTGCTTTAAGTAATAATTCTTCACAGCAGGTTGCACAAAAACAACAGGAACACGTGTTTCACTCAAATAACATACTGTAAGTAATCATTCATTTTTGTGATATCAGTGGTTGTCCTGAGGGAAAGGTAAAACATGCAGGCAATGTTTTCTAAAATATTATATTTTCTATTATAACAATATATTATCGCCTAGATTTAGAGTTTTGCGTTAGCCGTTAAAACCAGCGTTAAGGGGTCCTAACGCTGGTTTTTACCGCTCGCTGGTATTTAGAGTCAGCCAGGAAAGGGTCTAACGCTCACTTTCCAGCCGCGACTTTTCCATACCGCAGATCCCCTTACGCCAATTGCGTATCCTATCTTTTCAATGGGATCTTCCTAACGCCGGTATTTAGAGTCTTGGCTGAAGTGAGCGTTAGAACTCTAACGACAAAACTCCAGCCGCAGAAAAAAGTCAGGAGTTAAGAGCTTTATGGGCTAATGCCGGTTTATAAAGCTCTTAACTACTGTGCGCTAAAGTACACTAACACCCATAAACTACCTATGTACCCCTAAACCGAGGCCCCCCCCACATCGCCACCACTCTAATAATTTTTTTTAACCCCTAATCTGCCGACCGCACACCGCCGCCACATACATTATCCCTATGTACCCCTAATTTGCTGCCCCTAACATCGCCGACAGCTACATAATATTTATTAACCCCTAATATAACCCCCAACGTCGCCGCTACCTTACCTACACTTATTAACCCCTAATCTGCCAACCGGACCTCGCCCCCACTATAATAAATGTATTAACCCCTAAACCGCCGCACTCCCGCCTCAAAAACCCTATAATAAATAGTATTAACCCCTAATCTGCCCTCCCTAACATCTTTAACACCTAACTTCAAGTATTAACCCCTAATCTGCCGACCAGACCTCGCCACTACTCTAATAAATGTATTAACCCCTAAAGCTAAGTCTAACCCTAACACTAACACCCCCCTAAGTTAAATATAATTTTAATCTAACGAAATAAATTATTTCTTATTAAAAAAATTATTCCTATTTAAAGCTAAATACTTACCTGTAAAATAAATCCTAATATAGCTACAATATAACGAATAATTATATTGTAGCTATTTTAGTATTTATATTTATTTTACAGGCAACTTTGTATTTATTTTAACCAGGTACAATAGCTATTAAATAGTTATTTACTATTTAATAGCTACCTAGTTAAAATAATAAAAAATTACCTGTAAAATAAATCCTAACCTAAGTTACAATTAAACCTAACACTACACTATCAATAAATAAATTAACTACTAAACTAAATTACAAAAACAAACAAACACTAAATTACAAAAAATAAAAAAGATTACAATAATTTTAAACTAATTACACCTACTCTAAGCCCCCTAAAAAAATAACAAAGCCCCCCAAAATAAAAAAATGACCTACCTTTTTCTAAAATAAAAAGTTAACAGCTCTATTACCTTATAGTACAAATGACTAACAGCGCTCACCAACTTCCTTATAGCTCCTGGGTAATAGGGGATCTAGCTAATCCTATTGGAAGTTTACAAATACAAAAATAATCCAAGAGCGCCTATGGGTAGGCAAAGGAAGATATAACAGATTAACTAGATTCAAATATTTATTACAAATCATAAAACATAAAACAGGATTATAAATAACATGGATCCATGTACACTACATACATATATAAATAATAAAAACAATAAAAACAATCCGATTGTAGAAACAGTGTGTAAACAGTTGTCAAATGTAACAATTACACAGTAAAAATTGATCGCCAATTATAACAATGAAAATGAAATTCCTATGAAGTCTCACCAATTAGGGAGATAGACAAATGGGAGTCATAAAAGTATAAAAAGAGTTTAAAGATATGACAAATCCAAAAATGTGCTTGGATAATAAGAAATCCAGAAAAAAATACCGAAACCGGAAGTAAACACACACCATGTGACTTCCGGTTTGACGCTCATGGAGCGATTATTTTGAACAAATTATTTTTGAACAATTATTCACAAACTACAAACCGGAAGTAAATTAACATTATGCGACTTCCGGTTTGACGCTCACGTGCTTAGATACGGAGCGACTGTATCAAACAAACTGTTTCAAACGAACATCTTTATACATCTGACCCACTGGATATAATTGACTTAACACAACAAGGACCAACAATAAATAAAATACAATACAAAATCGATGTATCAAACATCAAAACGGAAGTGAAACACAAAGAACACTTCCAGGTCAAGACAAATTAGTTTTTTAGCGCCAAAATTACAACAACCTATTGGTTACCTACACACATAAATAGAGCCACTATTACTCACCACAATATAGTCTTGAAAAAGGCCTATGAAGAGGCCGAAACGCGTTGACAAATTTGGTGAGCATTATTTCAATATTATTCAGGTTTTGAAATGTTATTGCACTATGTTATTTCTTTAATTTACAGGAACTACTAAGGATATCACTGAAAAGAATAAACACAGCTATTTAATTAGAAGGAAAAACTATCACTTACACGGATACACTTGGAAATTCATTCACTAGGAGGAACTATTAATAACCAACTATTTATTTGGATTACACATACCATTGAATTCCTTTGACCACATATATATTTTTTCTATATTTTTTCTAATTTTTCTAATTTTTCTAATTTTTCATTTTTTTCATATCATTATTTTTTATTTTTCACATATTTTTCTTTTGGGGTTCCCATTATTTATTCCCTCACAAGTATTTTTTCACTTGGTTTTTTATATATAATCTATATTTTATATTTTATATATTTTACATATTTTTACATATTTTTACAATTTTTATTATACCACTGAACTTTTTCACCGTTTTATCACTGGATTTTTTTCTGGATTTTTTATTATCCAAGCACATTTTTGGATTTGTCATATCTTTAAACTCTTTTTATACTTTTATGACTCCCATTTGTCTATCTCCCTAATTGGTGAGACTTCATAGGAATTTCATTTTCATTGTTATAATTGGCGATCAATTTTTACTGTGTAATTGTTACATTTGACAACTGTTTACACACTGTTTCTACAATCGGATTGTTTTTATTGTTTTTATTATTTCTATATGTATGTAGTGTACATGGATCCATGTTATTTATAATCCTGTTTTATGTTTTATGATTTGTAATAAATATTTGAATCTAGTTAATCTGTTATATCTTCCTTTGCCTACCCATAGGCGCTCTTGGATTATTTTTGTATTTGTAAGCTCTATTACCTTACCAGCCCTTAAAAGGGCCTTTTGCGGGGCATGCCCCAAAGAAATCAGCTCTTTTGCCTGAAAAAAAAACATACACTACCCCCCCAACATTACAACCCACCACCCACATACCCCTACTCTAACCCAAACCCCCCTTAAAAACCTAACACTAAGCCCCTGAAGATCTCCCTACCTTGTCTTCACCCAGCCGGGTATCACCGATCCGTCCAGAAGAGGGTCCGAAGCCTGCATCCTATCCGGCCAGAAGAGGTCCTCCAGAGGGTCGGAAGTCTTCATCCAGGCGGCATCTTCTATCTTCTTCCATCCGGAGCGGAGCGGGTCCATCTTGAAGCAGCCGGCACGGATCCATCCTCTTCTAACGACGTCCTAAGTCCAAATGAAGGTTCCTTTAAATGACGTCATCCAAGATGGCGTCCATCGAATTCCGATTGGCTGATAAGATTCTATCAGCCAATCGGAATTAAGGTAGGAAAAATCTAATTGGCTGATTGAATCAGCCAATCAGATTCAAGTTCAATCGGATTGGCTGATCCAATCAGCCAATCAGATTGAGTTCGCATTCTAGTGGCTGATAATAATATGCAGGGGTCAGCGATAGCGGGGGCGGCAGATTAGGGGTTAATAATTGTAAGGTTAGGGGTGTTTAGACTCAGGGTTCATGTTAGGGTGTTAGGTGCAGACTTAGGAAGTGTTTCCCAATAGGAAACAATGGGGCTGCGTTAGGAGCTGAACGCTGCTTTTTTGCAGGTGTTAGGTTTTTTTGCAGCTCAAACTGCCCCATTGTTTCCTATGGGGGAATCGTGAACGAGCACGTTTTTCAAGCTGGCCGCTACCGTAAGCAACGCTGGTATTGAGAGTTGAAGTGGCAGTAAATTATGCTCTACGCTCCCTTTTTGGAGCCTAACGCAGCCCTTCAGAGAACTCTCAATACCAGCGTTATTTAAAACATGCGTAGCTAACGCACCCCTTTGGCCGCAAAACTCTAAATCTAGCCGTATGTTTCTTTTGTCTCACTATCTCTCTGTAATTGTAATACACTATCACAATCTCTATATCTATAATATATATTTTATATACAATCTATTTGTACTGATGTAAATTTAAAGGGACAGTAAAGTCAAAATTAAACTTTCATGATTCATATAGGGCATGCAATTTTAAACAACTTTCCAATTTACTTCTGTTATTAAAATGTACTTTGTTCTCTTGGTATCTGTTATTGAAGAGTAAAACTAGGGCCTCCATTACATATGCAGCACCGCCCGCAAAATCCTCCGCCGCCAGATTTTACGCGATTTTGGTATTATATATACGGAGTCGCATACAAGTTACGCGCGTATATTTCACCCTTCGGACGTATTTTTTTTACCCATAGCCTAACATAGAACAGCCGCGCAATTTGGTATCCAATGTGCATCGTAAGGACTTACGCGCGCAGAATTTAGAAAATCTACTCCATTCTCATCTCGCCACATATTGTAGGCACAGCAACCCTTGCACTGACTAAAAAAGCAACGTAACTCCCTGGAAGCCTTAACAAACACATACATTTAAGCAGCATCTCAAGGTTAAAGGGACAGTATACTATGTTGTTTTTTTAAGGTTTATTTGTGTATTTTAAATAGTTTGAAGCCACAACATAATCAAATGGATTGAGCTTGTAGGTACTTTATCACATTGTGGACATATACTTGCTTATTTACTTTAAATTTCTTCTCAAAACAATCAACAATACTTGGAGGAGAGAACAATGGGAAATCGTAATTGTATTACCTTCATCTCTTTAGAACCCACTGGAGTGTAATTTATTCTAATGCTAACACAGCTTGGCATTGATGCCAAAATATATAAAGGGACAGTCAAGTCCAAAGAAAACCTTCTTGTTTTTAATAGGGCATGTTATTTGAAACTACTTTCAGATTTAATTCTAACACTTGCTTTGTTCTCTTGGTATTCTTAGTTGAAAGCAAAACCTAGGATGATGGCTCATATGATAATTTCTAAGACCTTCTTGAAGGCTGCCTCTTTGCAATTGTGTCAAACCAATCACAGACACCACAACCTCTCACCTGCAGCCTTAAAACATCTGATAATGCCCACCCTATCAGTAACATCACTACTATATATACCAATGTGTCAATTTATATTGAATGTGAGATACATTGATTTACATCTTAGAAGTGAATATTACTATATGTACCCTTCATAAACAACTATTGTGGATGTGAGTTATAGGACATGTTTTAACAATATTAGTGTACTAAAACACACCTCACATGGATGTGGATGACAATTATATGGTAAATAACAGAGGACAAGATTTATGGTGAACTATAAGAATATTTATTTCTTTTTTTGCTTCTTGGATGAGGGAGCTGAGGTGACTGTAGTGGATTTTCTTGTTCTCCTGGTTTGAGAAGATTCTGCTGTTTCTGCTGGTGTGCTGGCCACAGATGATAGGCTGGAGACAGTGTCCTGCTGGTGTGTAAAGTGCTCAACCAACACACCCAAGAGTTGATTTTGTTCTCTCCATCTATTGTCCATTTGCATCTGCATATCAGACAGAATTCGCATCATCTGTGATTGGTTATGAACACTTGCACTTAACGATGCTGCCATGTCCCTCTGTAGCTCTATGCTACGTTGTTGTCTCCTCTCTTTGCTCCTGATGAACCTCTCTTGGCCTCTTTGTATGTTCTCCATGCTTGTTATGAGCCTCCTCTGGAGTGCAATGTATTCCTCACCCAGGGGTGAATACAATGCATCCACAGGCTCTTGAGCAGCAGGGCTTCTAGGTGCTTGTGGGGCAGGGTCACCTGCATCTGCTGTTGCTTGAGGTGCAGGGCCAGCTTCAACTGCTGGTTCATGTGGGGCAGGGCCAGCTTCAACTGCTGGTTCATGTGGGGCAGGGCCAGCTTCAACTGCTGGTTCATGTGGGGCAGGGCCAGCTTCAACTGCTGGTTCATGTGGGGCAGGGTCACCTGCATCTGATGGTTCATGTGGGGCAGGGTCACCTGCATCTGATGGTTCTTGAGGTGCAGCTGTAGAATCTGCTCTATTTCCATCTGCCAATGGTGGAGTTCGTCCAATTGCTGAGGATGATGGAGCTTGTATGGTTGGTTTATAGTCCCACTGATGACGAGTGTGTGACCACTCAGCCTGTCTAATTGGAACTTCTGTGACATACATGGACCCTTTGTGGCTGTCTTGGCTCCCCCTCAAAGCCAAAGGGAGGATATTCCTCTGGCCAGGAATCTTGCCAGGGGTCATATGGCAATGGTGGTGGCATCACTCCTGTGTCCTCAACTGAAGCCATCCAACCATGCTCATGACTGGGAGCATACTGTTCTTGCGGTTGCCTGAAGGGTGGTGGTGGCATGGATGTTTGTATCCTTGTGACAGGAGGTTCTGTGAAGGAGTCAAAGGATGAGATGGATTAGTAAAGTCAGATATATGTCCACGTGGGCATACAATATACATTGATACATGCTAGGGCCTATATTGATTCTCATGTCAAACTCTATAACATGTGTCCTGTGTTAATCTGAGACATGTTAGTATTGCACTATTACACCTCATATCATGAATTGCATTGTGTTAAGTAGCATTAATGTCAAATATAATTGTAGATATTTTTGTTAGTAGGCCAAATACCATGCTCCTCATTGTGTACCTGAATGTGTGATATTAAAAGATGTTATATCTCAAATACATATAATACTGGTGTGTGGGATGTTACTCACCAGCATGATGTGCTGTGGTTGCAGCCCCTGTGTCACGAGCCCCTGGAAGTCCACGGACTGCTGTGATACTCAGGGACCTGCATATCATCTCCTGCCAGGTGTTATACTCAATATCCAGGGATGAACCACCACCTGTTCCCCTCTGGTGCATAGCTTCCTGTCCCATCTTTTCTTTGACCCGCCTCTTGCAGTCATTCCACCGCTTTTTCAGGCCCTCAACAGTCCTCCTCTGCGGGGCCACACTGTTGACGGCAGCCTCTACCGCCAACCATGCCGTTTTTCTCCTTTTGGCAATGCCTTTGCCCTTCTCCTGCCCGAAGAGGGCACTGTAATTGTCCATGATGGCCTGGACTAGGGCAACATTTTCCTCAAATGAGAAGTTGGGACATCTCAGCCTCTCATCCTCCATGGAAACCTGGCTTCCTCCCTGTGATGTCCCTGGTGTGGGTTCCTCCCTATCCTCTCCCTCCTCACCCCTTCTGTCCACATGTGCACCCTCTGTCCCTCTCCTAGATGTGCCTGCTCTCTGGGGCTCTCAGGCATCTCCCCTCCCATCATCCCTTCTAGCTCTCCCTCTCCCCACTCCACTTACTCCCTGACCTCTCCAATACTCCTCTCCCTGCCTCTCCTCTACCCTCCTCCCTACCTCTCCCTGCCTTCCTCACACTAAATCACACTACACACACTCACACTCACTCCCAGTTCAATCACACACAATCACAACCAAACACTCAGCCTATCACACTGTGAAATTCAAATAAAATGTGTGAGGTGTTAGTAAAAAAAGTGTGGTGTATTTGTATATGTATGTATGCAAAATGTGTGCAATATGTAAAAATATGTGTAAGTGTACAAGCTTAATCAAACAACAATGCGACCTAACTAACTCCTCTGTTTGCACCTCTCTCTCTACTCTAACTAATCCTCCACTTCAGTGTAGTGTGCTGTAGCTCAAAGAACAATCCAAACACACTGAAAAAAATGGCGGCTGCGCATGGGTTTATATATGAATTTTGAATAGCGTAATTACGTGTCGCATTTTTATATGAAATCGCGGTTCATTTTTACGAGTGTTAGCCTAATTTGCATAAAACTACTCTTTATTGACACTTTCCGTGGACAAAATACTGGCGTAAGTTACTTGCGACGACTAAAATGTGTATTTGCGCACATTTCAGAAGATCGCCAGTTTGTCCTACTTACGCCAGTTTAGCATATAACGGCACAGTATATGTAATACCCCGATGTGCAAGGTGAAATTACGGGCGGCGCGGGTTCCCATGCTTGCGCCGAAACATGCGCCATATATGTGATCGCGCCCTAGGTAGGCTCATAAGAGCGCAGGAGAGTGCACAGCACAGTGTTTTGCAACAGAGATGTATATGTATGTATCTCAATGTTAAAGCCCTTTGCATGCCTTTTTTCTTCTTACATTGCGCTCAAGCGATCCCATTTACTTTCAACTCGTAATATGCGTGCTACTTCTGATGCACACAAACAGACATGATAAACCCTATTAGCAACCATTAGCTCGCCACTCATAAACTGGCTCTATATTGTTAGGAGTATAAATCTATTTTTTAAAAAATACTTTAGTTGTGCCGGGCGGACTGATTCGCGGTAGCATATGCTGTCGGCATTTATCATTGCACTAGCATTTCTAGTGAAATGCTTGTGCAATGCCGCCTCCTGCTCACCGGCGGCTGCTAGCAGAAGGTGTCAATCATTCCGATACTATCGGATCGGGATGATTGCAGTGTGGCGGACAAGTTAAGGAGTAGCGGTCTTACGACGAGCAGGAAACTATGGGCGTAGAAAGCAGCATCTGCTGCTTGTTAAATCTACCCCTAAGTCTATGAAAGGACTTGAAACCCAGTGCTTCATTTTTTCTAAAATATATAGAGCATACTATTTTAAAATAATTAACATGTTTATTATTTTATCATATTTTCATTAATTTATTATTATCCTTTGTTTTACAGTTATCAATTAACTACTGGGAGCTAGCTAAACATATATGCTGAACCAATGATGAGTCATATATGTTCATCCACCAATCAGCTGCTAGCTTACAGTAGGTAATGGTTTTACCTGAGTCTACAGAGGCATGTTTCTTATAAAAAATGATCTTATGATAAGAACAAAAAAATGTTGTTATCATATAATAAGATCATCTAAATCTAATAATAATATTTATAATCAATGTTTTAAATATAACATTTTTAATAAATAATTAATATAATTCCATTGATCGATTATCATACAATACTCGTTAGTTTAGATAGGGAAAATCTCTATGTTATATATATTTTAATACAGATGTTAAAGGGACTGTAAAGTCCAAAAGACACTTTCATTATTCAGATAGAGTATGTAATTTTATACACCTTTCCAATTTACTTTTATAACCAATTTTGTTTTGTTCTCTTGGTATTCTTAGTTAAAAGCTAAACCTAGGAGGTTCATATGCTAATTTCTTAGACCTTGAAGGCCGTCTCTGCATTTGACAGTTTTTCACCACTAGAGGGCGTTAGTTCATATGTTTCATATAGATAACATTGAGCTTATGTACGTGAATTTACCGAGGAGTGAGCACTGATTGGCTAAAGTGCAAGTCTGTCAAAAGAACTGAAATAAGGGGGTAGTCTGCAGAGGCTTAGATACAAGGTAATCACAGGTGTAAAATGTGTATTATTATAACTGTTGGTTATGCAAAACTAGGGAATGGGTAATTAAGGGATTATCTATCTTTTAAAGCAACAAAAATTCTGGTGTTGACTGTCCCTTTAAAGGGACACTAAACCCAATTTCTTTTATGATTCAGATAAAGCATGCAATTTTAAGCAACTTTCTAATTTTCTCCTATTATCATTTTTTCTTTGTTCTCTTGCTATCTTTATTTAAAAAGCAGGAATGTGATACATAGGAGCCAGCCCATTTTTGGTTGAGAACCTGGGTTATGCTTGCTTATTGGTGGGTAAATGTAAGCCTCCAATGTAAGCCTTCAACAAAATACTGAGACAAGGGAGTGGTCCTTTTTGCAACTCGGTGATTCTGTTTTTGAATTGTCTTTTTTTTTTCTTGACATGTTGGTGTTATATCTTTCACTTGTATGTTATAAGTTCCACTGAGTAATTACAACTGGATAAACAAAAACTGTGTCAGTCTTTATTTCAGGCTGCAAAGCAACAAAATGTGATTATTTTCAAACGGGGGGGGGGGATTCTTTTCAATACCAACTGTGTGTATAATTCTATATAGGTATAGATATATACTGATCTATATAGGAATATCTATATAAAAATGGATAGAACATATTCTGTTAAGTGCAGAACATTGAAATGTGAAAAATGTACAGTAAATACACAATACAACACTTAAATATTGCATAAATATAGTATTTTTTTGTTTTAATTTTTAAAATAACAATTTTTTATTTTGAAAATTTCAAATAAATTTGACTATGTCTTACAACATTGTGTAAACAGTGTGAAACAAAGTATTCATCTCTTGCACAGAGACATCAATATGGCACAATTAAAAAAAGAAAAAAGAAAGAAAATGAAGCAAATATAATACAAAAAATAGTGAGAATGGTTATAGTTATACAATTAGTTTCCTCTACCTATCCATATAAAAATTGTGCAGGATAGCATGACGTGGTACTAATTAAGGCCTAGATTTGGAGTTCGGCGGTAGAAGGGCTGTTAACGCTCCGCAGGCTTTTTTCTGGCCGCACCATAAATTTAACTCTGGTATCGAGAGTTCAAACAAATGCTGCGTTAGGCTCCAAAAAAGGAGCGTAGAGCATTTTTACCGCAAATGCAACTCTCGATACCAGAGTTGCTTACGGACGCGGCCAGCCTCAAAAAAGTGCTCGTGCACGATATCCCCATAGGAAACAATGGGGCTGTTTGAGCTGAAAAAAAACCTAACACCTGCAAAAAAGCAGCGTTCAGCTCCTAACGCAGCCCCATTGTTTCCTATGGGGAAACACTTCCTACGTCTGCACCTAACACTCTAACATGTACCCCGAGTCTAAACACCCCTAACCTTACACTTATTAACCCCTAATCTGCCGCCCCCGCTATCGCTGACCCCTGCATATTATTTTTAACCCCTAATCTGCCGCTCCGTAAACCGCAGCAACCTACGTTATCCCTATGTACCCCTAATCTGCTGCCCTAACATCGCCGACCCCTATATTATATTTATTAACCCCTAATCTGCCCCCCACAACGTCGCCGACACCTGCCTACACTTATTAACCCCTAATCTGCCGAGCGGACCTGAGCGCTACTATAATAAATGTATTAACCCCTAATCCGCCTCACTAACCCTATCATAAATAGTATTAACCCCTAATCTGCCCTCCCTAACATCGCCGACACCTAACTTCAATTATTAACCCCTAATCTGATGACCGGAGCTCACCGCTACTATAATAAATGGATTAACCCCTAAAGCTAAGTCTAACCCTAACACTAACACCCCCCTAAGTTAAATATAATTTAAATCTAACGAAATAAATTAACTCTTATTAAATAAATTATTCCTATTTAAAGCTAAATACTTACCTGTAAAATACATCCTAATATAGCTACAATATAAATTATAATTATATTATAGCTATTTTAGGATTTATATTTATTTTACAGGCAACTTGGTAATTATTTTAACCAGGTACAATAGCTATTTAATAGTTACCTAGTTAAAATAATAACAAATTTACCTGTAAAATAAATCCTAACCTAAGATATAATTAAACCTAACACTACCCTATCAATAAATTAATTAAATAAACTACCTACAATTACCTACAATTAACCTAACACTACACTATCAATAAATTAATTAAACACAATTGCTACAAATAAATACAATTACATAAACTAGCTAAAGTACAAAAAATAAAAAAGAACTAAGTTACAAAAAATAAAAAAAATATTTACAAACATAAGAAAAATATTACAACAATTTTAAACTAATTACACCTACTATAAGCCCCCTAATAAAATAACAAAGCCCCCCAAAATAAAAAATTCCCTACCCTATTCTAAATTAAAAAAGGTAAAAGCTCTTTTACCTTACCAGCCCTGAACAGGGCCCTTTGCGGGGCATGCCCCAAGAATTTCAGCTCTTTTGCCTGTAAAAAAAAACATACAATACCCCCCCCCCCCCAACATTACAACCCACCACCCACATACCCCTAATCTAACCCAAACCCCCCTTAAATAAACCTAACACTAAGCCCCTGAAGATCTTCCTACCTTGTCTTCACCATCCAGGTTCACCGATCCGTCCTGAAGAGCTCCTCCGATGTCCTGATCCAAGCCCAAGCGGGGGGCTGAAGAGGTCCATGATCCGGTCAAAGTCTTCATCCAAGCGGGGCAGAAGAGGATCTTCCATCCGATTGAAGTCTTCATCCAAGCAGCATCCATCCGGAGCGAAGCGGCAGGATCCTGAAGACCTCCAGCGCGGAACATCCATCCGGCCCGACGACTGAACGACGAATGACTGTTCCTTTAAGGGACGTCATCCAAGATGGCGTCCCTCGAATTCCGATTGGCTGATAGGATTCTATCAGCCAATCGGAATTAAGGTAGGAATTTTCTGATTGGCTGATGGAATCAGCCAATCAGAATCAAGTTCAATCCGATTGGCTGATCCAATCAGCCAATCAGATTGAGCTCGCATTCTATTGGCTGTTCCGATCAGCCAATAGAATGCGATCTTCCTAACGATAAATACCGGCGTTAGGAAGATCCCATTGAAAAGATAGGATACGCAATTGACGTAAGGGGATCTGCGGTATGGAAAAGTCGCGGCTGAAAAGTGAGCGTTAGACCCTTTAATCACTGACTCCAAATACCAGCGGGCGGCCAAAACCAGCGTTAGGAGCCTCTAACGCTGGTTTTCACGGCTAACGCCAAACTCCAAATCTAGGCCTTAGTAAGGCAATTATTTTAAGCATATATATCCCTGAATGCCTACAAAACAACATAAGAAAATACTCAAAATTGCTAGCTAAATAATAGCTTTTTTGGGGGGAGAGGAGAGATAATACAATATAAGGGTGGGACAATTTGCTTACCTATATAGGACAGTGTTTAATCTGGGTTTCATATTCCTTTAATATAATAGTGATAGAAAAAAATATATATACTGTGGACCAATAGTATATACTGTGGCAGTAGAACACAATGTGTACCCTCAGTGCTAATTGTGTGTTAAACCCTCAGTTAAAGGCTGTGGTGAGGAAGGGAGGCCCAACACTCTGATTAAGAATCACAGCCTTAGACAATGTGACTACTTACTGGAACTTTGCATGCTGAAGTCTCATAGTTACTACCTGACCATCAGATTGTGTGTGCTGCAAGCATAAGAATCACAGCCTTAGACTATGGCCCCTATTTAAGAGAGGTCTTGCGGACCTGATCCGACACTGCGGATCAGGTCCGCAAGACCTCGCTGAATGCGGAGAGCAATGCGCTCTCCGTATTCAGCATTTCACCAGCAGCTCACAAGAGCTGCTGGTGCAACGCCGCCCCCTGCAGACTCGCGGGCAATTGGCCGCCAGCAGGGGATGTTAATCAACCCGATCGTACTCGATCGGGTTGATTTCTGGCGATTCCTGTCCGCCTGCTCAGAGCAGGCGGACAGGGTTATGGAGCAGCGGTCTTTAGACCGCAGCTCCATAACTTGTGTTTCTGGTGAGTCTGAAGACTCGCCTGAAACACGGGCCCACAAGCTCCCTACGGAGCTTGTTAAATGAGCCCCTAAGTGACTACTTACTGGAACTTAGCATGCTGAAGTCTCATAGTTACTACCTGACTATTAGATTGTGTTTGCTGCAAGCATACGAATCAGAGCCTTAGACTAAGTGACTACTTACTGGAACTTAGCATGCTGAAGTCTCATAGTTACTACCTGACCATCAGATTGTGTGTGCTGCAAGCATACGAATCAGAGCCTTAGACTATGTGACTACTTACTGGAACTTAGCATGCTGAAGTCTCATAGTTACTACCTGACTATCAGATTGTGTGTGCTGCAAGCATACGAATCAGAGCCTTAGACTATGTGACTACTTACTGGAACTTAGCATGCTGAAGTCTCATAGTTACTACCTGACCATCAGATTGTGTGTGCTGCAAGCATACGAATCAGAGCCTTAGACTATGTGACTACTTACTGGAACTTAACATGCTGAAGTCTCATAGTTACTACCTGACTATCAGATTGTGTGTGCTGCAAGCATACGAATCAGAGCCTTAGACTATGTGACTACTTACTGGAACTTAGCATGCTGAAGTCTCATAGTTACTACCTGACCATCAGATTGTGTGTGCTGCAAGCATAAGAATCACAGTCTTAGACTATGTGGCTACATTTAGCCACCAATCAGCAAGTGCTACCCAGGTGCTGAACATAAAAATGGGCTGGCTCATAAACTTACATTCCTGCATTGCAGATAAAGATACCAAGAGAATGAAGAAAAATTTATAATAGGAGTAAATTAGAAAGTTTCTTAAAATTGCATGTTCTATCTAAATTCTGAAAGAAAAAAAAAATTCATATCCCTTTAAGCTGGTGGATATTGTTTAGAGAATTATAATTTACAGGCAATATTCTCTATAATAGAGAAGGTTACCTTCATGGAACACCTATATGTTCTCTATGTATACCATCACCATTCTTAATAAAGAACAAAAACTTTAATAAGAATCCTACATGAGCTGGGGAATTGTGTGTTTATTGTACATGTGTATATGGTGTGTTATATGTATGTATTATACTGTAAAATACTATATTCATTATTTAAAATGTTTGTTATAGAATTAAACATGTTTTAAAATTTTGCCTTGATCTTTTTTTGAAAGGGTGGCAAGACAGATATGTGTAAAAAGGTTCCCATTAGCTAGCAGATATTAGAACACCCAATAACTTCAAACATTTCCATGGCGGTCTGAATTCCCTGAGAGTGGAAAATGGAGAAAATAAGGAAGAAGGAACAGTCATACCTGAATATGCACTTTCATATTTGCCTGGGATGCCTTGGTATGTATGTGATGTGTCATCAGGTTAAACTGCTATAAGGCTATATTAGGAGGACAAATATGTTTCAGTTGATAAAACACTTAAATAGATATTTCCATGATTCAGATAGAACATACAATGATAAACAACTTTCCAATTTACTTCTGTTATCAAATTTGATTTGTTCTTTTGGCATCCTTTGTTGAATAGCATACCTAGTTAGGCTCAGGAGCAGAATTGCATTGCTTAAAGCTAGCTGGCGATTGGTGGTTACACAAATTTTGTCCTTGGATTAAATGTGTTTAATTAGATCCCAGCAGTTAATTGATAATAGAAGTAAATTGGAAATTTGCTTAGAATTATATGGTTAATTTGAATTGTGAATGTTTAATTTTGACTTTAATGTCCCTTTAATTATAAAGGAATTCTAGAAAATGATATATTCTGAATGCTGAAAACAACCTGCAGAAACTTAATTTCTGGCTGTATTGGCAAACTAGAGGGATAATAACTTAATACATTCCCTAGGTCTTTTATAAATTCTTTTATTTACTTTGCTGTGCCATTTTGTTTCCAATACTGTCTTACAAATGCACTAACCTTTCTACACTATTGCAGTCACAGATAATAAATAGTTTAAACAAATCTGTGAGAAATCCACAGATAAAGCCAGGAACTAATATGGGAAGGCGTATTATAAAGGCTTAACAACACATTGCTAATGGTACAAAGCAGAAGAACACATAATAGTTGTGCCTCATTATTTAGGTACCTAAAGTACATAAGAGGTATATTATATATAATTTACTACATAGTAAATGGGTTAAAATAGACTTAAAAACAGTCCTGTATTGCTTGATTAGTGCAGTATTTTTTATAATTCCAGTTTAGAACAAAATGGACTTATAATTAACTAAACAAAAAAATCTTACTGTGAGTCCAGAATCAAAAATTCAATTATTTTTAGTAGTCATTTTATATATAGTTTTGAAGGGCACAAATAAAGTTGACTTTCTGAAGACCCAGGGAGTTGAATGACAGGCAGTGATTAGCGCAGACCCTTGGTTCGGCAGCCGCCATACTCGCGTAATCTAATGCAGGCCCACTAACCTAGATCAAACCAAAATGGACCTGTTGAGCCTCTAGAAGCACCATGCTAACATCATTTCTTCAGATAAGATCCAAAATAGCCAGGCCTAAATACTTTGCATTAAATTGATTCTGAATTTCTTGTTTAAAGCACTGATCTCTAGCTGAAATCCTTATTTCCCTGGATAGAGAGTGATACAAGTATCATTGATGACACACATGTGCTTGTTCCTTGCATGGCATCCTGGGGAAAACAATCTTTCAATGGTATTACAAGTTGAAAGTAAACGTGATCACTTGAGCGCAATCGTAATTTAAGCTAGAATGATAATCGCGACTTCAGAGCTCTGGTTAACTGTTTACAAAGTATAGTTGCACTCATATTAACACTATCTAATATATATATATTATTTGTTTTTTTAAATATTGAACATAAAAGTTATAAGGATACAGAAAACAGAAAATAAGATAATAAGTAAATTGTATAGTTGTTTAGAGTTGCATGATCTGAATCATGAACGTTTATATTTGACTTTAATGTTCTTTTAACGCCTTTTTTTAAAATATTTATTTATTAGTTGAATACATAAACTACAATAATATATGATAGGACCATATTGAAACAGAATAAGAAAATGCTTTCCCAGCAATTAGCAATATATTTGTTAACCCCTTAAGGACAAGGCCATTTTTCAATTTCCTTCCTTAAGGACCATTTTATGTACCCACACATATTATATACCATGTTTCTCGCCATTAAATGGACTTTATAAAGATACCATTATTTTTATCATATCTTATAATTTACTATAAAAAAATAATAAAATATGAGGAAAAAATGGAAAAAAAACACACTTTTTCTAACTTTGACCCCCAAAATCTATTACACATCTACAACCATCAAAAAACACCCATGCTAAATAGTTTCTAAAGTTTGTCCTGAGTTTAGAAATACCCAATGTTTACATGTTCTTTGCTTTTTTTGCAAGTTATAGGGCAATAAATACAAGTAGCACTTTGCTATTTCCAAACCACTTTTTTTTCAAAATAAGTGCTAGTTACATTGGAACACTGATATCTTTCAGGAATCCCTGAATATCTATTAACATGTATATATTTTTTTTTAGAAGACATCCCAAAGTATTGATCTAGGCCCATTTTGGTATATTTCATGCCACCATTTCACCGCCAAATGCGATCAAATAAAAAATATTGTTCACTTTTTCACAAACTTTAGGTTTCTCACATAAATTATTTACAAACAACTTGTGTGATTATGGCATAAATGGTTGTAAATTCTTCTCTGGGATCCCCTTTGTTCAGAAATAGCAGACATATATGGCTTTGGCGATGCTTTTTGGTAATTAGAAGGCCGCTAAATGCTGCTGCACATCACATGTGTATTATGTCTAGCAGTGAAGGCGTTAATTCGGGAGCTTGCAGGGTTAATTTTAGATTTAGTGTAGAGATCAGCCTCCTGACACATCAGACCCCCTGATCCCTCCCAAACAGCTCTCTTCCCTCCCCCACCTCACAATTGTCCCGCCATCTTAAGTACTGGCAGAAAGTCTGCCAGTACTAAAATAAAAGGTATCTTATTTTTTATTTTTTTTTAGCATATTGACATATGCTGATTTGTAGGATCCCCCTTAGCCCCAAACTTCCCTGATCCCCCCCAAACAGCTCTCTAACCCCCCCCCCTCCACATTATTGGAAGCCATCTTGGGTACTGGTACCCAGTTTACAAAAATATATATTTTTTTTATTTTTTTCCCCACTTTTCTGTAGTGTAGCTTCCCCCCCCCCAAGACTAAACCCCCACCCTCTCCCAGATCACTTAGTTTATTCATTTTAAAAAAATGTATTCCCCCTCTCTCCCACTTAGTTTAAAAAAAAAATGTTCCATAGTGTAATGGATATCGAGGCATCACTGCAATAACATTTTTCCCCATCCGATGCAGAGATAGCCACCCTGTGGCCCTCTCTGCACCGGACATCGATGGCCTCAATCGTTGGTGGGTGGGAGCCGACGTGGGCGGCCATCGATGGCTTTCTGTCTGCAGAGGTTGGCGGGATTGTGGGCGGAGTAGCTAGGGGCACGCATGGACGCGTGCGCATGCACGCGCCCGCCCACCTCCCCCGTGCATGCGCACGCGTCCATGCGTGCCCCTAGCTACTCCGCCCACAATCCCGCCAACCTCTGCAGACAGAAAGCCATCGATGGCCGCCCACGTCGGCTCCCACCCACCAACGATTGAGGCCATCGATGTCCGGTGCAGAGAGGGCCACAGGGTGGCTATCTCTGCATCGGATGGGGAAAAATGTTATTGCAGTGATGCCTCGATATCCAGGCATCACTGCAATAACTGGAAAGCGGCTGGAAGCGATCGGGATCGCTTCCAGCCACTTTCAACCTCAACATGGTATAGGGTACGTCGCTGGTCTTTAAAGACCAGTTTGTGCAAGACGTACCCTGTACGACGTATGTCGTTAAGGGGTTAAACAGAATAAGTCTCAATGGGAAAAAAAAAGAAAATAAATGCTTTCCCATTAGTAGACAATATATTCATTGAACAGAGTAAATGTCAACGGGAGCTGAAAACCATCATTTAGCTCCTAACTTAAGTAACAATTACCAACTCTTTTTACTGTTATGTACAATAGAACAACACAAAACAAACAACAACAACAAAAAAGGGAAGAATAAAAATATAAATCTCCTCTCCTTCTCCCCTCTCCTCCATGGGGCTTATATGTAGGTAACGAGTTCCCCTCCATATTCATTGGATGTCAAGAAACTAACCTAACCAAAAGAAAAGGAAAACCCGGGTACTATAAAGCCAGCTTTAATAAAAGGTTTCAAAATCTCTAGTTGGATATTCAGTGGTTGAAGTCTAATAATATCTGACCATTTTGCAAGGAAAGCTTTAACTTGTCTTTCATTGTTTGATTCAAGATTCAACTGCTCTATAAATAATTGTGAAATCATTTTTTGGCCAAATTCTGCTATGCTAGGATATTTTTTTGCTTTCCAGTGTTGTAATATTAACTTCCTAGCAATCTGTATTGCTGTCGTAATTAAGTCATACTCTTCTTTTGCGTATTGTTTTGAAAGAATAAAAAAGAAGACACTTTCTTCAGTAAAAGTTCTGATCAGCCAATAGAATGCGAGCTCAATCTGATTGGCTGATTGGATCAGCCAATCGGATTGAACTTCAATCTGATTGGCTGATTCAATCAGCCAATCAGATTTTTCCTACCTTAATTCCAATTGGCTGATAGAATCCTATCAGCCAATCGGAATTGAAGGGACGCCATCTTGGATGATGTCCCTTAAAGGAACCTTCATTCGTCGTTAGTCGTCGGGAAGAAGAGGATGGCTCCGCATCAGCTCGTCTGAAGATGGCTCCGCTCCGGATGGATGAAGATTGAAGACGCTGCCTGGATGAAGACTTCTATCGGATGGAAGACCTCTTCAGCGCCGCCTGGATGATGACTTAATCGGATGGAAGACTTCTTCAGCGCCCCTTGGATGATGACTTCTGCCGCTCCGGATCTCCTCTTCGGTTCCATCGGTGGTCGGCTGGCTGAAGACGGCTCAAGGTAGGATGATCTTCAGGGGGGTAGTGTTAGGTTTATTTAAGGGGGGTTTGGGTTAGATTAGAGGTATGTGGGTGGTGGGTTTTAATGTTGGGGGGTTTGTATTTTTATATTACAGGCAAAAGAGCTGTTTTCTTTGGGGCATGCCCCGCAAAAGGCCCTTTTAAGAGTTGGTAAGGTAATAGAGCTGGTAACTTTTTAATGTAGAATAGGGTAGGGATTTTTTTTATTTTGGGGGGCTTTGTTATTTTATTAGGGGGCTTAGATTAGGTGTACGTAGCTTAAAATTGTTGTAATATTTTTAAAATGTTTGTAGCTTATTTTTTTTATTTTTTGTACTTTAGTTAGTTTAATTTAATTTAATTGTAGTTATTTGTAGCTAATTTATTTAATTAATTTAATGATAGTGTAGTGTTAGGTTTAATTGTAACTTAGGTTAGGATTTATTTTACAGGTAATTTTGTATTTCTTTTAGCTAGGTAGTTATTAAATAGTTAATAACTATTTAATAACTATTCTAACTAGCTAAAATAAATACAAAGTTACCTGTAAAATAAATATAAATCCTAAAATAGCTACAATGTAATTATTAAGTATATTGTAGCTATCTTAGGGTTTATTTTACAGGTAAGTATTTAGTTTTAAATAGGAATAATTTATTAAAGTATAGTGCAGCGTTAGGTGTAATTGTAAATTAGGTTAGTTTTTATTTTACAGGTAAATTTCTCTTTATTTTAACTAGGTAGCTATTAAATAGTTAATAACTATTTAATAGCTATTGTACCTAGTTTAAATAAATTGAAAGTTGCCTGTAAAATAAAAATAAATCCTAAGATAGCTACAATAAAATTATTATTTGTATTGTAGCTATGTTAGGGTTTATTTTAAAGGTAAGTATTTAGTTTTAAATAGGAATAATTTAGTTAATAAGAGAAATATTATTTAGATTTATTTAATTAATATTTAAGTTAGGGGGGTGTTAGGGTTAGTGTTAGACTTAGGTTTAGGGGTTAATAATTTTATTACAGTGGCGGCGGTGTAGGGGGGGCAGGATAGGGGTTAATAAATTTATTATAGGTGGCGACGGTGTAGGGGGGGCAGATTAGGGGTTAATAAGTTTAATATAGGTTAGCAATAAAGCTGTCAAAAAGCCGAAGAGCAGCGAGATCGGATGAGTGATAACTCTCACAGTCCACTGCTCATCACCCCGTACTTGGTGCGCGGCTTTTTGACAGCTTTTTTGATAACTTAGGCAAAATTTTGCTGGTCCGCGGCGATGGTAGGCGAGCTTAGGCGGGCGTATTGAACCGGCGAAGGCAGGTAAAGTAGACGGCTTGATAACTAGGCCCCTATGTTTCCTTCTCCCAGCTTAATACCCGCTAATGCTTGTCTGAGTCTAACTGCTAACGGTTCAATTGACAGATTAAATAAAAGCGGCGAGAGAGGGCAACCTTGTCTAGTTCCTTTTGTCAAAGTTATTTTTGGAGATAGGTGCCCATTTACCAGAAGAGAAGAATACGGTGAGTTATAAATCAATTTGACAAAATTAAGGAAGTTACCCGTTAAACCAAACTGCGTTAGAGACGTAAATAGATGGTCCCAAACAATTGCATCAAATGCCTTCTCAGCATCTAGGGTTAACAGGGCCAGGTCTTGGGCAGATAGTTTAAATCCCTTTTTAGCTAAATTCCAGTATGACTTAAACCCAATGAGACTTTGCGAATATTTTTTGAAGGATTTCTTCTCGGCATGAATGCGGTTTGGTCTTCATGTATCAAATTATTAATATATTTTTTCAGCCTATCTGCGACTATAGCTGTAAGGAGTTTATAGTCATTATTTAATAATGATATTGGTCTGTATTCACCAGGATTTCAGGGTCTTTATCTTTTTTATGTATAAGAATAATCGTAGAAGCTGAGAAAAGACTTGATTCGTTAACATTTTTAATGTAATATTGGTTAAATAAATCTCTTAATGTAACTCCTATTTCTTCTTTAAGTATTCTATAAAATTGAGCCGGCAATTGGTCCGGGCCTGGAGCTTTATTTATATGAGCTTTATCTATAGCTTTTAAAATTTCTTCTGTTATAGGCTGATTTAATTCTAGCCGCTCTTCTGGTGTTATTTGTGGGAGAGATACTTTGTTCCAAAAATGCTCTTTAGACGTTTCATTACAGTGTCCCCGTGTAAATACTACTTGGAAATATTCAAACATATTATCTTTTTTAATACTACTTATATTTTTTGCCCCGTCTTTTCCCCCTTTAATTATTTTAGATAAAAATTGGCTGAGCTTCCATGATAGCTGGAAAAAAACGCATTTGATCTTCTATCCTGTTTTGCTATTTTTAGTTTTAGAAATCCCTCTCTTTATGCTTTAGCTTTTATATAGCCTGACCATGTAATATCATTGGGATTATTAATATATAGCTTGTATTTATTTTTTAACTGGTTTGCGAGTTGTTTTTTTTCCCATTTTACTAGATAGGCCTTTATTTCACCCCGCAGGACCGCCTTAGCAGCTTCCCAGAAAATGTCAATTTTATGGTTATAATTACTGTTTTCTTCTTTATATTGCCTCCATTTTTGTATCAGAAATCTACTGAAATCAATATCCTGTACAAGGCGATTGGGAAAATAGAAATTATTGGCCCTTCCCTTCCCTTGGTCAATACCCTCTATCGACAGCCCAATTATCGCTTACCACTATGTCTTCTATAATAGGTTTTAGCTCAAGAGACAACATTGTTTCATTTATTAAAAAGAGATCTATACGGGACATTACTCTATGTGTTTTAGATATACAGGTAAAAGTTTTTGTGTCCGGGTTCTTGATTCGCCAGATATCTAACAAATTTTGTTTTTTATGGAAGGTACTAAATAGTCTTTCTTCCGATCTTCTCCCTATGGATTCTTTACCCAGTCTGCTTCTATCAATCCCAGGGGCAGTTGTCATATTAAAGTCGCCCGCAATTATTATATTTTTATTTATGTAGGGAAAAAGCTTTATATATATATTATTCCAAAACCCTGAATCTAATTCATTTGGACCATAGACATTACAGATAACCAGGGAAGAGTCTCCATGTTCTAAATCTATTATTATATATCTTCCCCCCCGGGTCCCGATCCTGTTTTATAATCTTGTATCTAAAATTTTTCGAGAGAAGTATTGCTACTCCTCTTTTCCGTTTCGGGCCAGGCGTGGATATAATTTCTCCTACCCATTTACATTTAAGTTTCTTTATTTTATTATCTTGTAAATGTGTCTCCTGTAGGAGAGCAATATCTGGGGTTTTTTTTTTTTAATAGCTTCAAAATTATGCTCCTCTTAGCTGGCGAAGTTATTCCTCCTACGTTCCACGAAAGGATATTAACCATATCTCTTTCTTAAGTGTGAGAAGAGAGGGGAAGAGGAGAGAAAAAAAAAAAAACAACTTATAAGGGCCAAGCCAGTTGTTGGATCTAAAAGTACACCATTTAAAAATACAGGTAAAACAAACAAAAATAAATAAAAATAGTGACTGATCTCTAGGTGGCGTTCTTTCATATAAGAATTAAAACATACATCCACATTCTCTTTTTTATATCTCCTAGTTCTTATGTATATATATATAATTGGTATTTGCCCTAATTGGGCAACCATTAACCTAATTTTTTTACCTATCATTAGACTCAAGAATATAGTTCAAATTAGAAGGACAGAGGAAAAAGAGAGAAAATGATAGCCAGTAAGACTAACATGGATAAATCTTATCATGAGATCTTACGATGTTCTGCTATACTCTCTCGCCTCCTGGGCCGTTCTCAGTGTAACATTTTCATTGTTTGATTTGAAACAAATTTTGGCTAGATAAATAAGCCTAGCTTGGATACCTTTTTGTATTAGTGTTGTACAATATGGGGACATTTCTCTACGTCTCGTAGTCTCAATCGAATAATCTTGAAATCAAAGAATTTTCTCATGGCCTATTAGCGGACTTTTTTGTCTAAACTGACGCATAATTGTTAACTTATCTTGGAAGTTTAAATATTTCACCATAATAGGTCTTGGTTTATGTATCCCATCCTTATCCTCTCTAGGGCTTCCTAATCTATGGGCCCTTTCTACCAGAAAAGAAGTATCTGACATTTGCAGTCCCAATAATGATGGTAAATCTTTAGAGGCAAATTTAATTAAATCTTGTGGTTGGACTGATTCCGACAGGCCCACTATTTTAACTTTATTCCTACGGGAACAATCTTCTAATTCTTCTACCTTGATATGTCAATTTTTGATTACCTCTTCCTGAGATTTTGTGAGTTTCTCTTGGACATTCATCTGATCCTCTAGGTCGGATGCTCTTGCCTCTGCTTCTGCTAATCTTCTAGAATACTGTCTGACCTCTTCCGTAAGCCCTGATAATGCAGTTTTAATTGAATCAAATTGTGGGAGCATTATGTCAGAGATTTGTTGTAACAATATTTGGGGGTCATAATTACCATATTGTATTCCCTGCGAAATCATACTCTGTTCTAACCCAGGACTTTAGATTTTTTTCATGCTGTTTAGGGGGCATGGCTGGCGATTTAGTTTTAGTGTGAGTGACAAATCTTTCCATTGAGGGAAGAAAAAAAACAAACAAGAAATTATTGTGTTTATCAAGTTTGTGCAAGTAGAATATAGAGTGCTGAATGCCTTAAATTATTACATGATGATATGTGAAAATATTGAAACAGAAAAGTTTTTTTTTTTTTTAGAAAGTGTTATTTGTGCTTAATATAGGTGTGATATGTCGCCAGTCAGGATTTAGTTTTAAATTATACTATCGTACGAAAAACTATATGTTAGAGTTCTTCATATCACAGTGTAATACAAATTATTAGAGAGATCCCCCCCTTTTTTTATTTTTTTTATTTAGTCTGATCAACTATCTTTATCTCTTGTTTCAAAGCCAATTCCTATGAGCAGAAATACTATGTCCTGCCTGTCTTGTATAGAAGAGTGTATCTATATCAACATGTTTATAGTGAAATTCTAATAGATGTAACAAGTCTTGGCCTGTAGTCTTTCAAATTTGCCAATTCAACAACCCTAAAGCACAATCCACCAAGGTTAAGCCCTTATTCCATGTAAATGCATTATTGTTAATACAAAAAAAACAACAGCTCTGATATAGCTGTGTTAAGTCTGTTATCATTTGCAAAGTCAGTTCAGTGCTTCTTAGCCAATCTGGGTGTATCAATTCGCCGTCCCAGCAGACTGTTAGGTGGGGACCTCAAAAGTGGCCCTCTCTTTTAGTGCCTCTAGAGTTTTGACCCCTATGATCTCAATAGCCAAGACACGTATATCCAGAAAGTAAATACAGTGGGCCCTTTATTTAATAGATTCTTCCCTGTCCTCCTACTTCCTTCATCCTTTCATCACAGCTCCAGGACCCATTTACAATGTTTTAAATGTATGAAACAAAAAGAACCAAGCAAGATTTTCAGTCCGTCCCTTTATGTTTCTATTCGCTTTTTACAGGAGCTTTGTTTGTTTTCCACCATAGGACCGTGCTCTCATATAAATGGCCTGTTCCTATAGCAATAGTATGATTTACATCGGGCCTGAGTGTCAAAAGTACATAAAAAAGGCAAGCATAGAGGAAATAAGTTTTCTTACCCCCACTTCTTAGTCCTCTTAGTAGACATACTCACACTTATGTCAGTGGCTCCTCTCAGGTTCGGGATATATCCTTCCCGAGGTTCCCCTTTTGCCTGAGTTCAATACCGTTCCTGCTAAGCAAAGTTCCCGCCGCTCCGTAGCACCGTCTCTCAGTGGCTTAGTTTCTAAGAACGCCACACATCAGACTGAGCAGGGTCCTCTTCAGTGGTACTCTCTACAGACTTCTTCAGGGGGTGTGTATTATAATTCCTCCCATCAAGGTAACAAAGTAACAATCTGTATGCTGCCTTAACAGTGCCCGCTAATCCGGTAATAAAAGATTATGTGGTTTGGCTTACTTGTTACCATCTACAAAACAGTCCGGCCTCAGCGACGGGACCTCATCCACGCAGTCGACTTCCGATCCGCCCAACAAGTCCCTGGCCAGGGCAATCGCATGAGACAATAGTGATAATCGGTGTGGAGGTAATTTACAGTAGTACACCTGCTTCCTAAACACCAGTAACCACAGGCTTGCATGTCCAGATGCAACTCCTCCTCCAACAGAAGTATGAGCCATATTAATGGGTACTTTGGGGAACAAAGAGAACATGGTTTTATATTATCATAACATATCTACCAGGGGTAGGCAACACGAGCAATTAATAAAAGATGGTATATACAGAGGTTTTGCTTTGGAGATACAGAAACGAGAAAAGGAGGAGACAAAGAAAAAGGAGAAAAAAGAAAAAATGAAAAAGATGTAAAGGAAAATAATAATAATAATACAAAGGAAAAAAGAATAGTAATAAAATGAAGATGAATATGAAAGTAAAATTGAAATAGAAATAAAAAAAAAATGAAAAAAATAAAATAGAGTAAAGAAATTAAATTATAGAAAAATAATAAATAAATAAGATTATGACAGATATACCGCCAGATGGATAGTGGCTCTCATTATTTAAGAATAGGTATTAGAGAAACACCTGACAATCCAAATGAACATTGAGTCCATTGGGCATGATGGTTTCCAATTTATAAGTCCACCTGGCTTCTTTCTGTAATAACAATTTATTACGGTCTCCTCCCCTAAGCATGGGGGCAACATGGTCTATGATGGTATACTTCAAGTCTGTGACTTTGTGATTGTGTTCAACAAAATGCCGAGCAAAGGGTTGTTCAGAACTCCCCTGTTTTAACGCTGTTCGGATAGATGAGCGATGGTTCGCCATTCTTGTTCGAAAGTCGTCAGAGGTCTTGCCCACATAGTATAGACCACAAATGCAGTGTAATAAATATTATTATTATCGGTTATTTGTAGAGCGCCAACAGATTCCGCAGCGCTAGAAACAAAGGGGGAGTACAACAAAACAATTATAGGGTAGAGGGCCCTGCCAAGAGTTGCACTGTTGTAGTCAGCTCTTAAGAAGGTGATCTACAAACAGCTGGACTTTTAGGCTTACATGCTAAGAGGGTTCAGGGGATTGCAGTGGAGGAGAGGAACTGGTATTAGGAAAGGTTAGCATAGGTTGTATGCGTCACTGAACAGTAGAGTCTTTAGGGAGCACTTGAAGCTTTTAAAACTAGAAGAGAGTCTTGTGGAGCGAGGAAGAGAGTTCCACAAGATGGGAGCCAGTCTGGAGAAGTCCTGTAAACGGGAGTGTGATGAGGTGACAAGAGAGGAGGAGAGTAGGAGGTCATGAGCAGAGCGAAGGGGACGGGAGGGAGAGTATCTGGAGACAAGGTCTGAGATGTAGGGGGGAGCAGTGCAGTTGAGGGCTTTGTATGTAAGAGTGAGAGTTTTGTGTTTGATCCTAGAGGCAAGAGGAAGCCAGTGAAGGGATTGGCAGAGAGGCGCAGCAGATGAAGAGCGACGTGTAAGGAAGATGAGTCTGGCAGAGGCATTCATTATGGATTGTAAAGGAACTAGGCGGCAGGTGGGGAGACCAGAGAGGACAGAGTTGCAGTAATCAAGGCGGGAAAGAATGAGATAGTGGATTAAAATCTTAGTTGTGTCTTGTGTAAGGAAGTGTCTAATTTTAGAGATGTTTTTAAGGTGGAAGCGGCAGGCTGTAGCCAAGGACTGAATGTGAGGAGTGAAGGAAAGATCTGAGTCAAATGTGACCCCGAGACATCAGGCATGCGGGGTAGGGGTAATGATGGAGTTGTCGACAGTTATAGAGATATTGAGGGTGGAGATTTTGGAAGAAGGGGGGAAAATGAGGAGCTCAGTTTTCGAGAGATTTAGCTTGAGGTAGTGAGAGGACATCCAGGAAGAGATGTGATAAAGACAGTTAGTGACACGGGTTAGCACGGAAGGAGATAGTTCTGGTGCAGAGAAGTAGATTTGGGTGTCATCGGCATACAAATGATATTGGAAACCGTGAGACTTAATTAGGGAACCTAGTGATGACGTATAGATTGAGAAGAGAAGGGTACCGAGGACAGAGCCTTGTGGTACTCCGACAGAAAGTGGTGACGGGGCAGAGGAGGCCCCAGAGAAGGCTACACTGAAGGTACGGTTTGACAGGTAGGAAGAGAGCCACGAAAGGGCTGTGTCACAGATGCCGAAGGATTGGAGGGTTTGGAGCAAAAGAGGGTGGTCGACAGTGTCAAAGGCTGCGGACAGATCAAGGAGGATAAGCAGAGAGAAGTGGCCTTTTGATTTAGCTGTAAGTAGGTCGTTGGTGACCTTAACAATAGCTGTCTCTGTGGAGTGATAGGGACGAAATCCAGATTGCAGCGGGTCAAGAAGGGAGTTTAACGTAAGGAAATGGGATAGGCGTGCATATACTAGTTTTTCGAGAAGCTTTAAAGCAAGAGGGAGGAGGGAAATAGGGCGGTAGTTGGATGGGGAGGTAGGATCAAGGGAAGGTTTTTTGAGGATAGGTGTGACCAGTGCATGTTTCATCGATGAGGGAAATGTACCAGTGCTGAGGGAGAGGTTGAAAATGTGTGTTAGTATAGGGGTAAGGGTAGCAGAGAGAGAGGGGAGCAGCTGTGAGGGGATAGGGTCAAGGGGACAGGTTGTCAGGTGAGAGCGCAGTATATGTGCTGAAACTTCTTCCTCAGTAACAGGGGAGAATGAACTAAGTTTCAGGTTATGAGGGTTGTGGTTGAGTGAGAGTGTTTGAGGGGGAGAGAGAATGGAATTGTGTTGGGAGCTGATTTCATGTCTGATGGAGTCAATTTTGTTAATGAAGTGACTGGCAAAGTCTTGAGCTGACAGAGAAGTTGTATTAGGAAGTGGGGGAGGGCGGAGGAGAGTATTGAAAGTGGAGAACAGACGTTTTGGGTTTGAAGAAAGATTAGAGATAAGAGTAGAGAAGTAGTGTTGCTTGTGGAGATTAAGGGCAGAGTAGTAGGAGTTCAAGATGAATTTATAATGAAGAAAATCAGCTGAACTTCGTGATTTTCTCCAATGCCGTTCAGCAGTACGGGAACATCTGCGTAGGTACCGTGTCAGAGGAGTATGCCAGGGCTGGGGATGAGTGTGTGATTTCCGAGCAGTGGTAAGAGGGGCGAGATTGTCAAGGACGGATATAAGGGTGGAATTATAGTGGCAGATAGATTGTTCAGGGCAGGAAAAGGAGGAGAAGGATGAGAGGAGCAGTTTAAGGGAATTAGCAAGTTGTTGCTGATCTAAAGACCTAATGCTTCTGTGAAGTTTGGTGTGAGGAGTAGAAGGTGGGAGAGTTGTAGGAAGGGATGATATGTTGCAGGTAAGGAGATGGTGGTCAGAAAGAGGAAAAGGGGAGTTTGAGAAGTTTGAGAGAGTGCATCGATAGCTAAAGATCAGGTCAAGAGAGTGACCGTCTTTGTGAGTGGGAGAATCAGTCCATTGTGACAGACCGAAAGAGGAAGTGAGTTGCAGAAGTTGTTTAGCAGATGAGGCAGTGGGCTTGTTAAGGGGGATGTTGAAGTCGCCAAGAATGAGGGCAGGGGTGTCTGAGGAAAGGAAATAGGGTAGCCAGGCAGCCAAGTGATCTAGAAATTGAGTTGCGGAGCCAGGTGGTCGGTATATGACAGCAACACGTACAGAGAGAGGGGAGAATAAGCGAATCATGTGGGATTCGAATGAGGGAAAAGTGAGGGAAGAGATAGGATGTATTTGTTGGAAGATGCAACGAGAGGAAAGTAAAATACCTACACCACCTCCTTGTCTGTTACCAGACCTAGGAGTCTGGCTGAAGTGGAGACCCCCATGTGACAGAGCAGCAGTGGATGCTGTGTCTAGGGGAGAGAGCCAGGTTTCTGTTAGGGCCAGAAGGTTGAGGGAGCGGGAGATGAAGAGGTTATGTATAGAAGTGAGCTTGTTGCAAACAGAGCGAGAGTTCCAGAGTGCACAAGTGAAAGGGGTAGTGGCTTTAGATGCAAGAGGAATGTGAGTAAGGTGTGCAGAGTTTTGTTTTCTGAGTCTATGGGATGGTACACATGGATGTGCACGGCTTGTCAGTGGTTGGGGACCAGGATTAGGGGAGATGTCACCAGCAGTAAGTAGAAGCAAGAGGGAGAGTGACATGAGATGAGATACAGATTTGCAGTAGTGAGACTGCTTTTGAGATGAGCTGCAGGGGGTAGAGAGAGTGTTTAGGAATAGGTAAAGTTCATGAATAGAAAAGTAAGGTGAGTTTAAGAGAGATGGGCTAATGAACAGTGCAGGTGGAGAGGGAGAAGGAGTAATTGAATAGTGTAGTTTGTTATAGAGACAAAGGGTAGCAAAAAGAATATGAATATATTGAGCATTTTTACAGAATTGGGAACCAGTTAAAAACATAAGACACAGAATTACTGTAACAAGTGCATAAGGGAACAAAAGGTATGTGAAACATAATATAATAAAAGTACTGTGTATTCTATGGGGTTAAGGGAATGGAAGGATGTGCTGATTAGTGTTTGCACCTGTCATTTCAGGAGAGTGAAAGTTGTGTGGGAGACTATCTATAATTGAGGAAATGAGCTTGGGGTGGGTGGGGTGAGGGGTAGAGTGGGAGGGAAGCTGTTTTCCAGAAGGCTACCTGTAGTAAGTTAGATGGCAGTTGTTGCAGCTGAGTGGAAAAGGCTGTGTATTTTCTCTGAGTTTGGGAGAGGATGTGTTGGAAATCAAACTAAAGGAGAGAGATATTAGGTTAATGATGGTCCAGCAAGAGTGTGTTAAAGGAGTGGGAGGGTACATTTAAGCTGGGGGTCAATCATGCAGAAACAGAAGAAAAAACATCAACAAAATATTACAGAGATAAGAATGAGACTGAGGTATACCAGGGGTGAAATAAAACCATTAAACAAATATACAGATAACTGGGCAATAGCTGCTTAAACTAACTTAACATAATGGCAGACATAAAATTGATATAATATGCAATGAGCTAGAGCTATGCAAATTATGACTAGCACCGCCTGTAATTACAGAGTCATGGTAGTATATACATTTAAAAAAAAACAAAACAAAAGGAATTGTCACTAAATATACAAACACATACAATAAAACAACTTGGTAGGTAAAATATAATGAGGCTGTTTTCTAGAAGGCTACCTGTAGTAAGTTAGATGGCAGTTGTTGCAGCTGAGTGGAAAAGGCTGTGTATTTTCTCTGAGTTTGGGAGAGGATGTGTTGGAAATCAAACTGTAGTAAGTTAGATGGCAGTTGTTGCAGCTGAGTAGAAAAGTATGTGTATTTTCTCTGAGTTTGGGAGAGGATGTGTTGGAAATCAAACTGTAGTAAGTTAGATGGCAGTTGTTGCAGCTGAGTGGAAAAGGCTGTGTATTTTCTCTGAGTTTGGGAGAGGATGTGTTGGAAATCAAACTGTAGTAAGTTAGATGGCAGTTGTTGCAGCTGAGTGGAAAAGGCTGTGCATTATCTCTGAGTTTGGGAGAGGATGTGTTGGAAATCAAACTGTAGTAAGTTAGATGGCAGTTGTTGCAGCTGAGTGGAAAAGGCTGTGTATTTTCTCTGAGTTTGGGAGAGGATGTGTTGGAAATCAAACTAAAGGAGAGTGTAAGTCGTAGTAAATGGCAATGTTTATGTTTATATATCTGACGCCTATGTGGGTGGGTAAAAGATGAGCCCGTAATGAGTCCATTGCAGGTAACACAACCCAAGCAGCGGAACACTCTAGGTTTTTTAAAATCCAACCAGGTTGTAAAACCTGGAGTGTTCCGCTGCTTGGGCTGTGTTACCTGCAATGGACTCATTACGGGCTCATCTTTTACCAACCCACATAGGCGTCAGATATATAAACATAAACATTGCCTTACATGTACTACGACCTACATTGTGTATTTATTACACTGCATTTGTGGTCTATACTATGTGGGCAAGACCTCTGACGACCTTCGAACAAGAATGGCGAACCATCGCTCATCTATCAGTGTTACAACAAGGGAGTTCCGAACAACCCGTGACCCGGCATTTTGTTGAACACAATCACAAAGTCACAGACTTGAAGTATACCTTCATAGACCATGTCGCCCCCATGCTTAGGGGTAGAGACCAAATAGTGTTCCCTAATGATTGTTTATAGTTTTAAACGTGGATGTTATATAATTTGGCTATTACCTTTTTGAAGTATGGAAGTGACTTATCCCATTCTTTTTTAGCCTTCTATATATACATCCTTATTTTACTTGTCTAATTACCGGTGGGGATCCCTAGAGTTTGGAAGCTTATAATTAGTCCAGAGGTTGCTTAACCGTGGATTTATTTCTTTCCCCCCCCTGGTAACGTCTGTTTAAAGCATATTTGTTAAATAAAGTGTTAAATAAATATATTTGCTATTTGATACAAACAGTGTATAATTCTACACTTGACTTCAATGTCACAAATCCTCTTAGGTTCCCTAACCTTACCTTTACATACCCAGTGATTCAATTCACACCTACGAATTTGGGACATAAGTGGTCTGAGTTTAGATAGTAATGGCCGGCTATCTATCCTCCTCCATAGATTTTGATCAGTGGAAACAAGAAGCTGAAAGAGTATTTACTCTAAATGTTGGTAACGTTTGCCCAAATGCTACAAACATAGAAGAAGCTTTTAAAAACATTGCTAAGATTATGAAAAAACAAGTAAAATCTTTTTGGGAGATTTTCAGTTTAGAAAACTATGTTAAGAATAAATTAATCCCGAGAGGTCTAAGGATTCAGCTAGCACCTGCTTTTCACATCTCAGATGAAAATTTTGTGTTTAGGTGGCAGGAAATCCTGACACAGTGCTCTCTAGATCTGATGAAATTAACACTTGAATTTGAAAGAAAACAATATGAAGAACTAACTAAATTAATAGATGAGGCGAAAATACAAACAAACAAATTTACTACGCATAAAGATTTTGAGGCCCTAGATTTAAAACTGAAATTCCATATAGATAAACTTAAAGAAGAACTCAGTGAAACCAAGAATAGGAAACTACAAAGAGATTGGTCTGATCACCAAAAAGGGAATATTTATAAAGGCAATCAAAAACGTAGTAATCTTAGAAGAACACAAGAATCTAGACTCACTAATAATAAAAATACTACCTCTGATAATTCCACCACAGATTCAGAACCCTCTGATGAGGAATTAACACAAACACCTACAACTAGTGTCGCCTTAACAGAACCATCAATTACACGTATTTTTTTAAGAGAAAGACCTCTTTCCACCAAAGAGAGCTACAAGAACGAGGCAACCAAACAAATCAAAATCCAACAAAAAACAGAAATAGCTATGGATAATTTACAAATTATCAATCTAACTGAAACTCAATTAGAAAAGGAACACCACACATTACTATCAAAGGGACTTACTTTTGTACCCACCCCACATCATGACACATTCAATTGGATCAAGGACATACATTTGTTCGCTAGAAAACTTGCACTACATAAGTTTCACAAAAATGCTAATACAAATTCCTTGATTGATATGGGCATAGAACAAGAGGATCATGAAATGGTCAATCTAATGCTATCATTACTGAATGAAAACACAGATACACCTGATACAAGGAAAACAAGTGTAGTGAAACCTAAAAGTAATTTCATGCCAGCAATTTCCAAATATCCATCTATTGATAAATTTGTCTCCCTAGTTACAACAGAAATAGAGGAGATAAACAAAAGGAGCAAAGTACAGAAGAACTTGAGCTACAAAGAACGTAAAGCTCTCCAGAAATTACAAAACAATAAGGCAATTACCATTAAAAATGCAGATAAGGGGGGTAATATGGTCCTTATGAGCAATTCTCAATATGAACAAATTTGCACAGACATTCTGAGTAACACAGATAATTACAAAGTCCTGATACGAGATCCAACTGATGTTTTTAAAGGGGAGCTGAGATCCCTTCTGGATAGAGGTCTACAAGAAAGGGTCATTACAAAAGCTGAACACCAGTTTATGATGAATATGTTCCCGAGAATAGCCACCTTCTATAGCCTTCCAAAGGTTCACAAGAATTTGACAAATCCACCCGGTAGACCCATAGTCTCCGGGAATGGCTGTATCACTGAAAATGCAAGCATTTTCCTAGACAAAAAACTAAGACACTTTGTACACACCCTTACATCTTACGTGCAAGATACTAAAGATGTCTTAAAATGCTTAGCCGACGTAACAGTCAGTGATAATACTATGTTGGCTAGCATAGACGTTGAAAGTCTATACTCTAATATATCTCACAATTTAGGCTTAGAAGCTGTACGTTTCTTTTTGAGAACAGTAAATCCAATTAAAAATGATGAGGATGATTTCATCATTGATTTACTAGACTATGTACTGAGACATAACTATTTCTTATTCAATAAGAAAATTTATTTACAGAAAAGGGGCACAGCAATGGGCACTTGCTGTGCTCCAACGTATGCCAATCTGTTCCTTGGGTGGATTGAGAATAAAAGTATACTTAATGAAGACACAAACCCATATATGCAATATATGGACTTATTGTAAGGAATCCCTTTAATTACCTTATGCTGTACCTTTAAGGAAAATCAACTCCTCCCTATAAATGGCCACATCCTGCCTAAATCAATGCTGGATTATTGAAGTTCAACCTTGATGCTTCAGCCTTACGTTTACTCTGATCAGAAATCCTCTTTTGAGAAGCGCTGCTTGTCAAAGCTTATCCTTTTTGTTACCGGAGTTCCGCTCTTCATACCTGAGGGACACAGATTCTGTGTGTTAAGCCATACGTCATCAGCTACGGCCCTCTGAACTACAGCAGCGTCTCTTCTAACACACTTAGAGACGCCGGGTGAAAATCCTTTTGCTGCCTGTCCTGAACGCGGATCCTTTCACCTCCGCTCATAACTACACACCGGAACATCTGTTGTAGTGGAAGCGAGGTATGAACTGTTGTAATATACACATATCGCCTTAAGCTTATTTCTTGTTGTTTTTGCACCCCAGACTTCAGGCATTAAGTAAAAGGCAATAGTAAGTCACAATCTGTAACTTAGGAATATCCTTTTATGTTAGTTACAATTGTGACACAAAATATTATTATATCATTGTCATTATTTGTGAACTGTCAAACTCATTAATATCCAGATGTATTGAGTCTTAATTATTATATTTAAATTGAAGATTCAAATTGTGAAGTCATCCATGATATATATTACATAATAATCCAGCCTAAAAATAATTAACAGGTAAAGCCTGCTGCTAATCAGTTTTTTCTTGACCTGTTAAAATAATTCATTCTTTTTGTTCTCCTCTCATATCATGGATCCTAACGCTATGGCAGACCATCTAAAAAACCTGTCAGACAGGGTGGACCTCCTTGCTAGTTCTTTTCATGAACTGCAAGTAGAAAATCAGGCCCTTAAAGCCTGTCTCAGGGAATCCCTTTCAGTTAAATCTAATACAGCTGAACATTTACCAGAACCCGCTGTATCAAATCCTGAAAAATTCTCAGGCAACCGTTCTCAGTTTAGAGAATTCAGGAACTCATGTCTGTTATTATTCCAACTAAAACCCAAAACTTATGCCTCTGAAAGAACAAGGGTTTTAACAATAATCTATTATTTAAGGGGAGAACCTAGGGCATGGGCAGATACCTTTTTTGAAAAGGACGACCCTATCTTAGGGTCAGTAGATGCTTTTTTCACTGAAATGTCATCATTATATGACGATCCGTATAAACAAATTTCAGCTGAAAACAACCTAAGGGCATTAAAACAACATAAAAATCCGGTTGAGACGTATATAACTCAATTTAAAATACACGCAAGAGATTCAATGTGGAATGAAATTTCACTTAAAAATCAGTTCCGGCTAGGATTGAGTGAGGAACTGAAGGATGAGATTTCTCGTATAGGCCTACCGGAGACCTTAGAAGATTTCTACACTCTGTCTATATCAATAGACAGACGTCTTCGAGAAAGACGTTCAGAGAAAATGGGTATTGTAAAAAGATCACCTATACCTCCTACAACTTCTAGCAAGGACCAACCACAACCAATGGAGATCGGGTTCATAAAAGGACCTCTGTCTTCACAAGAAAAGGCTAGGAGAAAGAATTTGAATTTATGCTTGTATTGTGCTTCTTCTAATCATGGAGTGAAGGACTGCCCTCTATTGGCAAAACAAAAATTAGGTAAGGACTCTTTACATCAAACTAACTTCTTCTCCAAATTAGTTTCTACCTCATATCTCACCATACCTGTCTTTTTACAGTGGGAGCATTACAAGATCAAGACAACAGCCCTGATTGATACAGGTTCCTGTGGAAACTTTGTTGACATGAAATTTGTAACATCCAATAAAATCCCTTTAATTCCTAAGCAAACTCCAGTGTCTGTGAAAGTCATTGATGGTAGTACATTGGCAAGTGGTCCACTTACACATCAAACAATCCCCCTACACTTAATAATAGACAACATTACTCAGGAACAAACATCTTTTGATGTAATTACTTCCCCCATGTTTAATGTAATTCTTGGGATAAAGTGGTTGTGTTCACATAAACCTAATATAGATTGGCAACATTCCACTATTACCTTCCCAGAACCATTAGCTAAGAAACAAACTGTCACCACTCCTATCCTTCTCTCAGAAACCGATTCTGTAGATAAGATTGGTATTCCTGTCCATTACCAGGAATATAAGGACGTCTTCGATAAAATTGAAGCTGAGTCCCTTCCGCCTCATAGGGCATATGATTGCCCAATAGACCTACTTCCTGGTGTCTCGATTCCTTTCGGACATCTGTACCCCCTCTCTAAACCTGAGTTGGAAAACCTTAAAACCTACATAGATGAAAACCTTAAAAAAGGTTTTATAAGACCAAGTACCTCCCCAGCTGGTGCTGGTATGTTTTTTGTTACCAACAAGGATGGTACGCTTAGGCCTATCATAGATTATAGAGAGTTAAACAAGCGTACAAGGAAGAACAGGTACCCCCTTCCTCTAATACCCGAATTAATAGAAAGATTGCGAGGTGCCTCGTTATTCACTAAGTTGGATCTCAGAGGTGCCTATAATCTTATCAGAATGAGAGCTGGTGACGTATGGCTTACAGCATTTAGGACCAGATACGGTCTCTATGAGTATACTGTAATGCCATTCGGGTTATGCAATGCCCCAGCTACATTCCAATGTTTCATAAATGATATTTTCAGAGACATCCTGGATGTATATGTAATTGTCTATCTTGATGACATTTTAATTTATTCATCAGATTTGGTACAACACAGAATTCATGTCAAGGAAGTTCTTTCCAGGTTAAGACAGAATAGGTTATATGCCAAACCAGAAAAATGCATATTTGAAACAAAGTCAATAACTTTCTTAGGCTATCACATAACAGAGCAGGGCATATCTATGGATAACAAAAAGGTTCAGGCCATTCTCGATTGGCCAGTTCCCACCTGCAAAAAAGAAGTACAACGCTTCTTAGGCTTCTCTAATTTTTATAGGAAGTTTATTCCAGGTTTCGCAGCTATAAGTAAACCTCTCACAGAATTGACTAAGGACAACATCACCTTCTCTTGGACACAAAAAACCCAACAGGCTTTTGATTACCTCAAACAGAAATTTTCATCTGAACCCATTCTCAGTCACCCCAACATGAATCATCAATTTGTGTTGGAAGTGGATGCCTCAGAACATGCTATTGGAGCTATATTGTCGCAAAGACCTTCATTTAAAGAGCCTTTACATCCAGTAGCCTTTTTCTCCAGGGTGTTACAACCTGCTGAATTGAATTATCCTGTAGGGGAAAAAGAGCTCTTAGCGATTAAGAGTTCGTTTGACCACTGGCGTCATCTATTGGAAGGTGCTGTACATCCTATTGTTATATTTACGGACCATAAGAACTTACAGTACCTCCAAACAAACAAGACTCTCTCTTCAAGGCAACTTAGATGGAGCCTCTATTTCTCCAGGTTTCGATATAACATCACTTATAGACCAGGGGACAAGAATGGGAAGGCGGATGCACTCTCTCGGCAAATCAGAAGGAATATTCCAAACAATGCCCCCACTACCGTCATTCCTCGAGAATGTTTCATTGGTTTTCTAACTTCTGTGACAAATCAGATTAAAGACGGTCAAAGAACTGATGTTACCTTACCATTGGAAGATCTTACTCAGCATACTGACGGACTTTACTATAAGGATGGGAAATTGTACATACCACCTATTCACCGCCAAATGGTTCTACAACAGGTCCATGAGTCACCTCTTGCAGGACATATGGGTTTGACAAAGACTACTGACTTACTCCTACGTTCCTATTGGTGGCCCGAAATTAGAAAATCGGTACAAACTTACCTGTCTAAATGTACCATCTGTGCTACCTCCAAACACTCCAAGCAAAAACCGTTTGGGTTTCTACAACCACTTCCAGCTCCTCAAAAACCATGGGAGAAAGTTTCAATGGATTTCATAGTCGACCTACCTAGATCTAATGGTTATAATACTATATTCGTTGTCACAGATCTCTTTTCGAAAATGGCCCATTTCATCCCCACAAATGCTCTTCCTACATCTGCTCATACCGCTGAACTTTTCATTAGGGAGATTATACGATTGCATGGTATACCTGAATCTGTTGTTAGTGACCGCGGTACGCAATTTACTTCTAGATTTTGGCGGAATCTTTGCAAAGCCTTACACATGGAACAATGTCTTACCACCTCCTTCCATCCTCAGTCGAATGGCCAAACGGAACGTGCAAATCAGTCATTGGAACAGTTCCTTCGTTGTTACTGTTCACAAGAACAGCATACTTGGGCTACCTTCCTACCGATGGCTGAATTCGCCCATAACAACCATGTGAATTCATCCACTGGCTTTAGTCCTTTTTTATCAACTATGGACTACATCCTCGTTCCGATCTGTTGCCTAAAATCAATTCACCCTGTCCACAGGTGAATGATACTATCAATGATATCTCCCGCATCTTCTCGTCTGTTAAGGCTCACATTCTGGAAGCCCAATCCTCCCAAAGTAGGTACTACAACTTGCGACATAGGTCTGGCACCTCCTATGCAATAGGCCAGAAGGTATGGTTGTCTACTAGAAACTTGAAATTGCATTACCCCAGTAAAAAATTGGGTCGCACCTATATTGGACCTTTTGTCATCTCTTCCATCAACAACCCCCTTACAGTCACTTTGGATCTTCCTTCTTCACTAAGGATCCATCCCACTTTCCACATTTCCTTGGTGAAGCCTTGTTCCTCGGATGTTCCCACGCTCAAGGACTTACCTGGTACTTCAACCTCGGGGGATCAGGTGGAGTTCCAGGTACACAGTATCATTGATTCCAGGATCGACCAGGGACGTTTATATTACTTGGTCCGCTGGTTGGGTTATGGTCCTGAGGATGATACTTGGGAACCTGCTTCTAACCTATCAGCTCCTAGACTCGTCTCCCTGTTTCACCGACGGTACCCTGACAGACCCAGGCCTTGAACCCTCGCTGTGGGTTCCTGGGGGGGGGGCTATGTAAGGAATCCCTTTAATTACCTTATGCTGTACCTTTAAGGAAAATCAACTCCTCCCTATAAATGGCCACATCCTGCCTAAATCAATGCTGGATTATTGAAGTTCAACCTTGATGCTTCAGCCTTACGTTTACTCTGATCAGAAATCCTCTTTTGAGAAGCGCTGCTTGTCAAAGCTTATCCTTTTTGTTACCGGAGTTCCGCTCTTCATACCTGAGGGACACAGATTCTGTGTGTTAAGCCATACGTCATCAGCTACGGCCCTCTGAACTACAGCAGCGTCTCTTCTAACACACTTAGAGACGCCGGGTGAAAATCCTTTTGCTGCCTGTCCTGAACGCGGATCCTTTCACCTCCGCTCATAACTACACACCGGAACATCTGTTGTAGTGGAAGCGAGGTATGAACTGTTGTAATATACACATATCGCCTTAAGCTTATTTCTTGTTGTTTTTGCACCCCAGACTTCAGGCATTAAGTAAAAGGCAATAGTAAGTCACAATCTGTAACTTAGGAATATCCTTTTATGTTAGTTACAATTGTGACACAAAATATTATTATCTCATTGTCATTATTTGTGAACTGTCAAACTCATTAATATCCAGATGTATTGAGTCTTAATTATTATATTTAAATTGAAGATTCAAATTGTGAAGTCATCCATGATATATATTACACTTATATATTAGATACATTGATGATGTTCTAATCTTATGGACAGGCACTAAAAATGACTTTGAAAATTTCATGATCTGGCTGAATAATAACAAAGATGGAATGAGGTACACTTCAAATATAGACTCAAACAAAATTTCATTTCTTGATCTAGAGATTAGAAAAGAGAATGATGGCACACTGAACACAAAACTATTTAGAAAAGAGACAGCTACTAACAGTCTCCTCAAATGGGAGAGTTATCACCCCAAAAAATTGAAAATGGGCATTCCTTTTGGCCAATACCTAAGAGCCAGACGAAACTGCAGCACAGAACTAGACTTTGAGAGAGAAGCTAGGGAGTTACAAAGAAGGTTTAAAGAAAGGGGATACCCAGGCAGATGCCTGAAAAAGGCATATCAAAGAGCAAAATCACTAAATAGAACTACACTATTAGAAACTAATTATCAAGCCATTGCACAACCAGTAAATGAACAACAACCTATAAGAATCATCGGAACATACGATGATAAAAACGTCTGTATAAAAAATATCATTCAAAGACATTGGCATGTCATTCAGGAAGACGAAGACCTTAAAGAAGTAATATCTGAAAAACCCAATATTACATATAGAAGGTCCAAAAACCTTAAAGACATTCTTATGGAGAGTCATTACTCAAAAGACATACCAAGAACATGGTTGAGAGAAACCAAAGGCTTTTACAAATGTGGAAGATGCCAAGCCTGTAAGAACATGACCCCCACAAAAACCTTCATACACCCTGATACTGACAAACAATATGAAATTAAAGATTTTTTAAACTGCAGATCTAAACAAGTCATATATATCGCGATGTGCAAATGCCCGAAAATCTATGTGGGTGAGGCCTCAAGAGAGTTACGCACGAGAGTGCTAGAGCACATAGGCGACATCAAATGGAACAGAAATGTTCCTGTAGCACAACACATGAACAATGAACATCAGGGACACAAATATGAAATCTATTTTTGTGCAATCGAACAAATAAAACTAAAAGGGAGAAGGGGAGATATTAACAAAATGCTACTACAGAAAGAGTGTAGATGGATTCACGAACTGAAATCCACCTCCCCTAGGGGATTAAATGAAGCAATTTCATACAAATGCTTTTTATAGATAATGATCCATGAAATACATCTTATAGTGGTTATTAATTCATACACTATTCCTATCTAGGATTTTGAATCAAAATTAGCTAACCTCCCCTAGATGAAGTAAAGTACGAGAATAGTGTTCTCACAATATTGAACCTACCTAATATTAAATGATTCTAATTAATCTCATAATAAAGTTTACATACAATGCCAATCCCATTCCTATATAACCTATTCTACATTAAAATGATACTAACTCTCCCTTAGGCAGAGACTTGATAGGTTTTTTTGTTAAACTATATAGGTGATAAAAGGGATTTATTTATTCTGATCTTACAGATATGATAGTACAAGTAACCATAGTTAACCCACAATAAGATATTGTATGTAAAAAACCACTTCCACTCTTTAAATACTCCAATTATCAGCATATTTGATCGAGGTACTCTATATATATAAAATAGAATACAATATGCTCTCCCTATATAACTCTCCCAACACAATCATTAGGGAGCACTACTGTCCCCTATAACACTTGCACATAATGATGCATAATATATCGCCACACAAATGTGGTGAGCGCCAATAAAACGAAGAATTACTATGTTCCCCCTTTTTGTTCAAATATCTACTTTAGAAATGTGCAATGTATTAAAGGCAGTATTCATAACTAATATTAAAAGTTAAATGACAGAATGAGGCCACAGCGGAGTCTGACACCTCCGCTTCCAAAACTTTATAGGTTGCTATGACAACTGACTACTATAAATTCTTGTACCGAATGCTGGGCTGGCCCTATGCCCTGACGAAGTCACGTTCAGTGACGGAAACGCGTCGGTGGGCGTGGCCTTGGTGGAACAAGCGTGCGAGCTAGCCATATACCTAAAATAGCAATAGCGTTTTTTTTGAAAACTGATAACTCCCAACTTAATACCGCTTTAACCTTATACGTATACTGCTATAGTCTTCTCAGTCCAACTGCAACTATAGGAGAGATGTTATATAATTTAACTGTCGTCTAAGAATAAGCTTAATTGCATAGTTACGAACAGCTACATTTCTGCTAAAGCTCTATACGCCATTACGCTATAAGCTACATAGTATTCTTTAAAGCTGAATTGAATGTATCGGTTTGAACGTAACTAAGAAGAAATTTATGGTGACACTCTGGCCTAGATTTGGAGTTCGGCGGTAGCCGTCAAAACCAGCGTTAGAGGCTCCTAACGCTGGTTTTGGCCGCCCGCTGGTATTTGGAGTCAGTGATTAAAGGGTCTAACGCTCACTTTTCAGCCGCGACTTTTCCATACCGCAGATCCCCCTACGCCATTTGCGTAGCCTATCTTTTCAATGGGATCTTTCTAACGCTGGTATTTAGAGTCGTTTCTGAAGTGAGCGTTAGAGCTCTAACGACAAAATTCCAGCCGCCTGAAAATAGCAGGAGTTAAGAGCTTTCTGGCTAACGCCGGTTTATAAAGCTCTTAACTACTGTACCCTAAAGTACACTAACACCCATAAACTACCTATGTACCCCTAAACCGAGCTCCCCCCACACCGCTGCCACTCGATTAAAATTTTTAACCCCTAATCTGCCGACCGCCACCTACGTTATATTTATGTACCCCTAATCTGCTGCCCCTAACCCCGCCGACCCCTGTATTACATTTATTAACCCCTAACTTGCCCCCCACAACGTCGCCGCCAGCTACTTAAAATAATTAACCCCTAATCTTCCGATCGCAAATCGCCGCCACCTACGTTATCCCTATGTACCCCTAATCTGCTGCCCCTAACATCGCCGACCCCTATATTATATTTATTAACCCCTAATCTGCCCCCCTCAACGTCGCCGACACCTGCCTACACTTATTAACCCCTAATCTGCCGAGCGGACCTGAGCGCTACTATAATAAAGTTATTAACCCCTAACCCGCCTCACTAACCCTATCATAAATAGTATTAACCCCTAATCTGCCCTCCCTAACATCGCCGACACCTACCTTCAATTATTAACCCCTAATCTGCCGAGCGGAGCTCACCGCTATTCTAATAAATGTATTAACCCCTAAAGCTAAGTCTAACCCTAACACTAACACCCCCCTAAGTTAAATATAATTTAAATCTAACGAAATTAATTAACTCTTATTAAATAAATGATTCCTATTTAAAGCTAAATACTTACCTGTAAAATACATCCTAATATAGCTACAATATAAATTATAATTATATTATAGCTATTTTAGGATTAATATTTATTTTACAGGCAACTTTGTAATTATTTTAACCAGGTACAATAGCTATTAAATAGTTAAGAACTATTTAATAGTTACCTAGTTAAAATAATAACAAAATTACCTGTAAAATAAGTCCTAACCTAAGTTATAATTAAACCTAACACTACCCTATCAATAAAATAATTAAATAAACTACCTACAATTACCTACAATTAACCTAACACTACACTATCAATAAATTAATTAAACACAATTCCTACAAATAAATACAATTAAATAAACTAGCTAAAGTACAAAAAATAAAAAAGATCTAAGTTACAGAAAATAAAAAAATATTTACAAACATAATAAAAATATTACAACAATTTTAAACTAATTACACCTACTCTAAGCCCCCTAATAAAATAACAAAGCCCCCCAAAATAAAAAATTCCCTACCCTATTCTAAATTAAAAAAGTTACAAGCTCTTTTACCTTACCAGCCCTGAACAGGGCCCTTTGCGGGGCATGCCCCAAGAATTTCAGCTCTTTTGCCTGTAAAAAAAACACATACAATACCCCCCCCCAACATTACAACCCACCACCCACATACCCCTAATCTAACCCAAACCCCCCTTAAATAAACCTAACACTAAGCCCCTGAAGATCTTCCTACCTTGTCTTCACCATACCAGGTTCACCGATCCGTCCTGAAGAGCTCCTCCGATGTCCTGATCCAAGCCCAAGCGGGGGCTGAAGAGGTCCATGATCCGGTCAAAGTCTTCATCCAAGCGGGGCAGAAGAGGATCTTCCATCCGATTGAAGTCATCATCCAGGCGGCATCTTCGATCTTCTTCCATCCGGAGCGAAGCGGCAGGATCCTGAAGACATCCAGCGCGGAACATCCATCCGGACCGACGACTGAACGACGAATGACTGTTCCTTTAAGGGACGTCATCCAAGATGGCGTCCCTCGAATTCCGATTGGCTGATAGGATTCTATCAGCCAATCGGAATTAAGGTAGGAATTTTCTGATTGGCTGATGGAATCAGCCAATCAGAATCAAGTTCAATCCGATTGGCTGATCCAATCAGCCAATCAGATTGAGCTCGCATTCTATTGGCTGTTCCGATCAGCCAATAGAATGCGAGCTCAATCTGATTGGCTGATTGGATCGGCCAATCGGATTGAACTAGATTCTGATTGGCTGATTCCATCAGCCAATCAGAAAATTCCTACCTTAATTCCGATTGGCTGATAGAATCCTATCAGCCAATCGGAATTCGAGGGACGCCATCTTGGATGACGTCCCTTAAAGGAACAGTCATTCGTCATTCAGTCGTCGGTCCGGATGGATGTTCCGCGCTGGATGTCTTCAGGATCCTGCCGCTTCGCTCCGGATGGAAGAAGATCGAAGATGCCGCCTGGATGATGACTTCAATCGGATGGAAGATCCTCTTCTGCCCCGCTTGGATGAAGACTTTGACCGGATCATGGACCTCTTCAGCCCCCGCTTGGGCTTGGATCAGGACATCGGAGGAGCTCTTCAGGACGGATCGGTGAACCTGGTATGGTGAAGACAAGGTAGGAAGATCTTCAGGGGCTTAGTGTTAGGTTTATTTAAGGGGGGTTTGGGTTAGATTAGGGGTATGTGGGTGGTGGGTTGTAATGTTGGGGGGGGTATTGTATGTGTTTTTTTTACAGGCAAAAGAGCTGAAATTCTTGGGGCATGCCCCGCAAAGGGCCCTGTTCAGGGCTGGTAAGGTAAAAGAGCTTGTAACTTTTTTAATTTAGAATAGGGTAGGGAATTTTTTATTTTGGGGGGCTTTGTTATTTTATTAGGGGGCTTAGAGTAGGTGTAATTAGTTTAAAATTGTTGTAATATTTTTATTATGTTTGTAAATATTTTTTTATTTTCTGTAACTTAGATCTTTTTTATTTTTTGTACTTTAGCTAGTTTATTTAATTGTATTTATTTGTAGGAATTGTGTTTAATTAATTTATTGATAGTGTAGTGTTAGGTTAATTGTAGGTAATTGTAGGTAGTTTATTTAATTATTTTATTGATAGGGTAGTGTTAGGTTTAATTATAACTTAGGTTAGGACTTATTTTACAGGTAATTTTGTTATTATTTTAACTAGGTAACTATTAAATAGTTCTTAACTATTTAATAGCTATTGTACCTGGTTAAAATAATTACAAAGTTGCCTGTAAAATAAATATTAATCCTAAAATAGCTATAATATAATTATAATTTATATTGTAGCTATATTAGGATGTATTTTACAGGTAAGTATTTAGCTTTAAATAGGAATCATTTATTTAATAAGAGTTAATTTATTTCGTTAGATAAAAATTATATTTAACTTAGGGGGGTGTTAGTGTTAGGGTTAGACTTAGCTTTAGGGGTTAATACATTTATTAGAATAGCGGTGAGCTCCGGTCGGCAGATTAGGGGTTAATAATTGAAGTTAGGTGTCGGCGATGTTAGGGAGGGCAGATTAGGGGTTAATACTATTTATGATAGGGTTAGTGAGGCGGATTAGGGGTTAATAACTTTATTATAGTAGCGCTCAGGTCCGCTCGGCAGATTAGGGGTTAATAAGTGTAGGCAGGTGTCGGCGACGTTGAGGGGGGCAGATTAGGGGTTAATAAATATAATATAGGGGTCGGCGGTGTTAGGGCAGCAGATTAGGGGTACATAGGGATAACGTAGGTTGCGGCGGTTTACGGAGCGGCAGATTAGGGGTTTAAAAAAATATGCAGGGGTCAGCGATAGCGGGGGCGGCAGATTAGGGGTTAATAAGTGTAAGGTTAGGGTTGTTTAGACTCGGGGAACATGTTAGGGTGTTAGGTGCAGACGTAGGAAGTGTTTCCCCATAGGAAACAATGGGGCTGCGTTAGGAGCTGAACGCTGCTTTTTTGCAGGTGTTAGGTTTTTTTTAAGCTCAAACAGCCCCATTGTTTCCTATGGGGGAATCGTGCACGAGCACGTTTTTGAGGCCGGCCGCGTCCGTAAGCAACTCTGGTATCGAGAGTTGCATTTGCGGTAAAAATGCTCTACGCTCCTTTTTTGGAGCCTAACGCAGCATTTGTTTGAACTCTCGATACCAGAGTTAAATTTATGGTGCGGCCAGAAAAAAGCCCGCGGAGCGTTAGCAGCCCATTTACCGCCGAACTCCAAATCTAGGCCTCTGTATTGAATAATAATACATCCTAACGCATATGAGAATGAGAACGACTTGTGTGTATGTAAACTAGCTTTATTTGATAGGGACTTTAGCCAGAAATCGGCTGACTCTGTTCAATCAGAGCAGTACGCAGGCAGGAGGACGCCTTTGAGCGCACAGCTTGTACATTTGTATGCTTGTCCTAAATACCTACCCTGTGTGTATGGAATCATTTTAAATGTTAATTTCCCTACTCTGTTTGATTTACTGACTTGACACGCAACACCTAGTCCACTAGCCCTCAGTTTTAAACGTGGATGTTATATAATTTGGCTATTACCTTTTTGAAGTATGGAAGTGACTTATCCCATTCTTTTTTAGCCTTCTATATATACATCCTTATTTTACTTGTCTAATTACCGGTGGGGATCCCTAGAGTTTGGAAGCTTATAATTAGTCCAGAGGTTGCTTAACCGTGGATTTATTTCTTTTCCCCCCCTGGTAACGTCTGTTTAAAGCATATTTGTTAAATAAAGTGTTAAATAAATATATTTGCTATTTGATACAAACAGTGTATAATTCTACACTTGACTTCAATGTCACAAATCCTCTTAGGTTCCCTAACCTTACCCTTAGGGGTAGAGACCGTAATAAATTGTTATTACAGAAAGAAGCCAGGTGGACTTATAAATTAGAAACCATCATGCCCAAGGGACTCAATGTTCATTTGGATTGGCAGGTGTTTCTCGAATACCTATTCTTAAATAATGAGAGCCACTATCCATTTGGCGGTATATCTGTCATAATCTTATTTATTTATTATTTTTCTATAATTTAATTTCTTTACTCTGTTTTATTTTATTTTTTCATTTAATTTTTTTATTTCTCTTTCAATTTTACTTTCATATTCATCTTCATTTTATTACTATTCTTTTTTACTTTGTATAATTACTTTTCCTTTACATCTTTTTCCTTTTTCCTTTTTTCTCCTTCTTTTTCTTTGTCTCCTCCTTTTCACATTTCTGTATCTCCAAAGCAAAACCTCTGTATATACCATCTTTTATTAATTGCTCATGTTGCCTACCCCTGGTAGATATGTTATGATGATATAAAACCATGTTCTCTTTGTTCCCCAAAGTACCCATTAATATGATATCAGTAGAAGGTTGAATGGCTCAATCTGATCATCATTTCACATCATTTATAATTGTTGTCACAAAAGCGAGCGAGTCACACTTTCCAGACTCACATTGCGTCCAGTTTCCTTGGCAACCAAGTTGTTGCCGGATATGTCTAGCTCACTCGCACATATGACAGCCTTACGTCTCTGCCTCCTGTCTAATTTCTTCTGTACGCTTTTGATAGTTCCGCACTGTTTTTAATAGTAACACATTAATGTTAGTTTGTAATAGTTGGGTGATCACTTTGTTTTTTTGTATTGTGGACCGCACGCTGACACGGATGTACACACCCCTTCAGGGGAGTGTCTACTGTGTAGAACGTGACATACAGTATATCAGACATCTTCAAACTTGGTTAAAATTCACACTTTGTTATGCTCAAAGTATAGATAGACCATAGAAGTGACTATATTAGTTATGTAATATGTCCTTGGTTATAGGTAAATGTCACAAAACTAGGTCTTAAGTAATCTGTGTTGAGTACGTAGCGGTAGGTATAAATTTGTTCTACTAGTATCTAAACTAGTGGGGCATAGAGCAAATCATAGTACTGTGTGCACTATAGTACTATAATACATTTTCTAGGTTATGTATTGTGATATTACTCACTCCCACCCTCCCAACATGTGGAGGAGAGGTGTCCTAGATAACAAAATTACTGTAACGCTGATCTGTTACATAGAGAGTACATGTAACATGAGTTCAGAGGTGTAAATATCTATGTTTCCAATAAGTTATAAAAGTCAAATCTATACTGTATGTCAGTGAATTGATTGTGATATTACACATAAATTATAAGGTCAAGAAATCTTCACCAGATCTCAGATTATCGTAGTGGTATAATATTTAATTATAGTCAGTGTGTTATAGTAATCCAGGACACTGTTTGCTATATATGTGCTGTACATAAATTATATATTTGTTAATGGTAGTATAAAATATACTTATATTACACCAATGTCATCTTTCATTTCTTATAATTGTATGGAGAGCATAATATATAACTCGATCATTGTATTCGGTTCTATGTTATTATCTCTCTGTTAACTTACAACAAAGTGTTAGAAGTCTTATCCACTTATAGCATACAGCTCTAGAGTAGCTTATAACAATGCATGTGTGGAGTGTATAATGTCTGTTTTCGTTTCACCTGAGTGGCAAACGGTACTTATGGATTTAAAGAGCGGGGTTGAATTCTTAGGATACTGGTGAAAAACAAACAAGTTTGTTTGCAGGTTTAACTGTGCTTTGTGCAATCACAAGCGTTCATAATATATGCAGTTTAACATTATTCATATTCGTGGTCAGGAGAGATGTCTCTGTAACCACTGCCTTTAGGCTGTTACAAAGTTGATACAAATGCTTTCCATCTATGCCTGTGTATGCTTGTTTGTTACCCGCTACTAAATCTTTAGCCCTTATTGGCCGTTATTTATAGCTAACCCCATTAATTCAATACTAGATAGTTGTAATTATGATTGTTTGGTGTTAAGGGAGTTAGCTAATCTGTTTCACCACATACAAGCAAATCTATTGCATCACACATACGGGAGAGCTGTTGCCATATCCCGCTTAGGTTTGTATCAATATATTATACACTATGTAGCGGTAGCGATAATTTCTATGGAATGTAACACATTCACACCTATTAGTATAATGGAGCTTAATTAAATCACTAATAGGTGTGAATGTGTTACATTCCATAGAAATTATCGCTACCGCTACATACCTGAGCGGGATATGGCAACAGCTCTCCCGTATGTGTGATGCAATAGATTTGCTTGTATGTGGTGAAACAGATTAGCTAACTCCCTTAACACCAAACAATCATAATTACAACTATCTAGTATTGAATTAATGGGGCTAGCTATGAATAACGGCCAATAAGGGCTAAAGATTTAGTAGCGGGTAACAAACAAGCATACACAGGCATAGATGGAAAGCATTTGTATCAACTTTGTAACAGCCTAAAGGCAGCGGTTACAGACACATCTCTCCTGACCACGAATATGAATAATGTTCAACTGCATATATTATGAACGCTTGTGTCCCAGGCCTTAGTCTGATATCTAGAAATACAGACATTTGCTAGTGAATATTTGGACCTCAACGGCTGAGATGCTAGTTAAATGGGTTGATGTAGCAAAAAGATACTGAGTACCACAACAGTCACTGGGATAGTGAAAGCAGTAACCATGTATCACCAGGCTTTAATTACTGTTAAGGGAGTTCAGGCTACTTAACCCTATTGCTGCCACCTGTGCGATGAATAAGCACTGAAAATTTGCAGCAGGGAAAAATATGCCTAGTAATCCCTATGAGCACAGAATATAGGAAAATTGCAATTTCTTACATGAAAGGAAAAAATAATAGTTCAGGAAACTAATGTGCTTATGGAGGACAAAAGAACATAAGACCAGAACAAGAGGCTAGCTGCAGCATAACAGAGGAACTAAGTTCTAATGAAACCCAGATGGAGTTTGTAGTGCATGGGGCAGAAAAAATAAGGAAAGCTGAACAGGCTGCTATTTACTGAATCCGTTACATAGAAAGGGGATAAGTCACAATTACCCTCAAGAGAAGTTACCTGAAACAACTGTAACTAGAGGCAATTCTGCAGACTAATATTACTGTGTTATGTAAGCTTACATTTAGCAAAGTAGTCTCTTAGTAAGGTTAAACACTTACTTCAGGCCTGAGACGGTTGAGCCGTGAGCGGTTGCAGCGCTGGATTCCGGTCAACAGAGAGCAGCTGGCGTGTGACGTCACCGCGATGTGAGGCGGCTGGGCGTTGTGCGATCAGCTGAGTTAGTCCGGCTGTAGTGAAGCCTGTCAGGCTTAATGGAGGTAGAGAGTGATGTACAGGTAACTGAATTGCAAAGCAGAGACTGAGCAGACAATTCGTTCAGGAACCTGTGCGGGTGAACAGCGTTCACAGGTCAATCTTTGATGCTGCAGGAAAAAGTTTAACTATAGTATGTGAACAGCGTTCACAAGGAGTCGGCTAGGAATATCAAAGTAGTTATCACTTCAATACTAAGCAAAGAAGGAAGGGCCTAGGTGAGCTTTATATAGGGTGGAGTTAAGGATGCATGGAAATCCTTAAAGAAACAGTAGGAAGATGGTTTGCATACAAAGAGAGAAGCGCTCTACCAGGAACGAACAACAGCTCAATGGCTTGTTCTATGGCGATTTACCACCCGGAAGCAGCCTCTTTTAGACCAGTGTGCTTTTCACAGAAGAAAACTTTCCTGAAGTATATCAGTCTGATCCTGCCAAGTAAGGTCAGTCCAGCCCCGAAATACCAGGCAATTCTCCTCTGAACAAGGAACATGACAACCCCAGACGATCGTTTCGGCCTCCTATGGGCCTCGTCAGTGAGGTGCAGCCACATTCCTCTAAGCACACTGGGCAAGGAGTCCACGTCTGGTTTCCCCCATCACCCATAGGGAGACTTCCCCAGGGTCATAATAATTTGCATACAAAGAGAGAAGCGCTCTACCAGGAACGAACAACAGCTCAATGGCTTGTTCTATGGCGATTTACCACCCGGAAGCAGCCTCTTTTAGACCAGTGTGCTTTTCACAGAAGAAAACTTTCCTGAAGTATATCAGTCTGATCCTGCCAAGTAAGGTCAGTCCAGCCCCGAAATACCAGGCAATTCTCCTCTGAACAAGGAACATGACAACCCCAGACGATCGTTTCGGCCTCCTATGGGCCTCGTCAGTGAGGTGCAGCCACATTCCTCTAAGCACACTGGGCAAGGAGTCCACGTCTGGTTTCCCCCATCACCCATAGGGAGACTTCCCCAGGGTCATAATAATTTGCATACAAAGAGAGAAGCGCTCTACCAGGAACGAACAACAGCTCAATGGCTTGTTCTATGGCGATTTACCACCCGGAAGCAGCCTCTTTTAGACCAGTGTGCTTTTCACAGAAGAAAACTTTCCTGAAGTATATCAGTCTGATCCTGCCAAGTAAGGTCAGTCCAGCCCCGAAATACCAGGCAATTCTCCTCTGAACAAGGAACATGACAACCCCAGACGATCGTTTCGGCCTCCTATGGGCCTCGTCAGTGAGGTGCAGCCACATTCCTCTAAGCACACTGGGCAAGGAGTCCACGTCTGGTTTCCCCCATCACCCATAGGGAGACTTCCCCAGGGTCATAATAATTTGCATACAAAGAGAGAAGCGCTCTACCAGGAACGAACAACAGCTCAATGGCTTGTTCTATGGCGATTTACCACCCGGAAGCAGCCTCTTTTAGACCAGTGTGCTTTTCACAGAAGAAAACTTTCCTGAAGTATATCAGTCTGATCCTGCCAAGTAAGGTCAGTCCAGCCCCGAAATACCAGGCAATTCTCCTCTGAACAAGGAACATGACAACCCCAGATGATCGTTTCGGCCTCCATTGGGCCTCGTCAGTGAGGTGCAGCCACATTCCTCTAAGCACACTGGGCAAGGAGTCCACGTCTGGTTTCCCCCATCACCCATAGGGAGACTTCCCCAGGGTCATAATAATTTGCATACAAAGAGAGAAGCGCTCTACCAGGAACAAACAACAGCTCAATGGCTTGTTCTATGGCGATTCACCACCCGGAAGCAGCCTCTTTTAGACCAGTGTGCTTTTCACAGAAGAAAACTTTCCTGAAGTATATCAGTCTGATCCTGCCAAGTAAGGTCAGTCCAGCCCCGAAATACCAGGCAATTCTCCTCTGAACAAGGAACATGACAACCCCAGACGATCGTTTCGGCCTCCTATGGGCCTCGTCAGTGAGGTGCAGCCACATTCCTCTAAGCACACTGGGCAAGGAGTCCACGTCTGGTTTCCCCCATCACCCATAGGGAGACTTCCCCAGGGTCATAATAATTTGCATACAAAGAGAGAAGCGCTCTACCAGGAACGAACAACAGCTCAATGGCTTGTTCTATGGCGATTTACCACCCGGAAGCAGCCTCTTTTAGACCAGTGTGCTTTTCACAGAAGAAAACTTTCCTGAAGTATATCAGTCTGATCCTGCCAAGTAAGGTCAGTCCAGCCCCGAAATACCAGGCAATTCTCCTCTGAACAAGGAACATGACAACCCCAGACGATCGTTTCGGCCTCCTATGGGCCTCGTCAGTGAGGTGCAGCCACATTCCTCTAAGCACACTGGGCAAGGAGTCCACGTCTGGTTTCCCCCATCACCCATAGGGAGACTTCCCCAGGGTCATAATAATTTGCATACAAAGAGAGAAGCGCTCTACCAGGAACGAACAACAGCTCAATGGCTTGTTCTATGGCGATTTACCACCCGGAAGCAGCCTCTTTTAAACCAGTGTGCTTTTCACAGAAGAAAACTTTCCTGAAGTATATCAGTCTGATCCTGCCAAGTAAAGTCAGTCCAGCCCCGAAATACCAGGCAATTCTCCTCTGAACAAGGAACATGACAACCCCAGATGATCGTTTCGGCCTCCTATGGGCCTCGTCAGTGAGGTGCAGCCACATTCCTCTAAGCACACTGGGCAAGGAGTCCACGTCTGGTTTCCCCCATCACCCATAGGGAGACTTCCCCAGGGTCATAATAATTTGCATACAAAGAGAGAAGCGCTCTACCAGGAACGAACAACAGCTCAATGGCTTGTTCTATGGCGATTTACCACCCGGAAGCAGCCTCTTTTAGACCAGTGTGCTTTTCACAGAAGAAAACTTTCCTGAAGTATATCAGTCTGATCCTGCCAAGTAAGGTCAGTCCAGCCCCGAAATACCAGGCAATTCTCCTCTGAACAAGGAACATGACAACCCCAGACGATCGTTTCGGCCTCCTATGGGCCTCGTCAGTGAGGTGCAGCCACATTCCTCTAAGCACACTGGGCAAGGAGTCCACGTCTGGTTTCCCCCATCACCCATAGGGAGACTTCCCCAGGGTCATAATAATTTGCATACAAAGAGAGAAGCGCTCTACCAGGAACGAACAACAGCTCAATGGCTTGTTCTATGGCGATTTACCACCCGGAAGCAGCCTCTTTTAGACCAGTGTGCTTTTCACAGAAGAAAACTTTCCTGAAGTATATCAGTCTGATCCTGCCAAGTAAGGTCAGTCCAGCCCCGAAATACCAGGCAATTCTCCTCTGAACAAGGAACATGACAACCCCAGACGATCGTTTCGGCCTCCTATGGGCCTCGTCAGTGAGGTGCAGCCACATTCCTCTAAGCACACTGGGCAAGGAGTCCACGTCTGGTTTCCCCCATCACCCATAGGGAGACTTCCCCAGGGTCATAATAATTTGCATACAAAGAGAGAAGCGCTCTACCAGGAACGAACAACAGCTCAATGGTTTGTTCTATGGCGATTTACCACCCGGAAGCAGCCTCTTTTAGACCAGTGTGCTTTTCACAGAAGAAAACTTTCCTGAAGTATATCAGTCTGATCCTGCCAAGTAAGGTCAGTCCAGCCCCGAAATACCAGGCAATTCTCCTCTGAACAAGGAACATGACAACCCCAGACGATCGTTTCGGCCTCCTATGGGCCTCGTCAGTGAGGTGCAGCCACATTCCTCTAAGCACACTGGGCAAGGAGTCCACGTCTGGTTTCCCCCATCACCCATAGGGAGACTTCCCCAGGGTCATAATAATTTGCATACAAAGAGAGAAGCGCTCTGCCAGGAACGAACAACAGCTCAATGGCTTGTTCTATGGCGATTTACCACCCGGAAGCAGCCTCTTTTAGACCAGTGTGCTTTTCACAGAAGAAAACTTTCCTGAAGTATATCAGTCTGATCCTGCCAAGTAAGGTCAGTCCAGCCCCGAAATACCAGGCAATTCTCCTCTGAACAAGGAACATGACAACCCCAGACGATCGTTTCGGCCTCCTATGGGCCTCGTCAGTGAGGTGCAGCCACATTCCTCTAAGCACACTGGGCAAGGAGTCCACGTCTGGTTTCCCCCATCACCCATAGGGAGACTTCCCCAGGGTCATAATAATTTGCATACAAAGAGAGAAGCGCTCTACCAGGAACGAACAACAGCTCAATGGCTTGTTCTATGGCGATTTACCACCCGGAAGCAGCCTCTTTTAGACCAGTGTGCTTTTCACAGAAGAAAACTTTCCTGAAGTATATCAGTCTGATCCTGCCAAGTAAGGTCAGTCCAGCCCCGAAATACCAGGCAATTCTCCTCTGAACAAGGAACATGACAACCCCAGACGATCGTTTCGGCCTCCTATGGGCCTCGTCAGTGAGGTGCAGCCACATTCCTCTAAGCACACTGGGCAAGGAGTCCACGTCTGGTTTCCCCCATCACCCATAGGGAGACTTCCCCAGGGTCATAATAATTTGCATACAAAGAGAGAAGCGCTCTACCAGGAACGAACAACAGCTCAATGGCTTGTTCTATGGCGATTTACCACCCGGAAGCAGCCTCTTTTAGACCAGTGTGCTTTTCACAGAAGAAAACTTTCCTGAAGTATATCAGTCTGATCCTGCCAAGTAAGGTCAGTCCAGCCCCGAAATACCAGGCAATTCTCCTCTGAACAAGGAACATGACAACCCCAGACGATCGTTTCGGCCTCCTATGGGCCTCGTCAGTGAGGTGCAGCCACATTCCTCTAAGCACACTGGGCAAGGAGTCCACGTCTGGTTTCCCCCATCACCCATAGGGAGACTTCCCCAGGGTCATAATAATTTGCATACAAAGAGAGAAGCGCTCTACCAGGAACGAACAGCTCAATGGCTTGTTCTATGGCGATTTACCACCCGGAAGCAGCCTCTTTTAGACCAGTCTGGGGTTGTTGTTTTCTCTTGTTCAGAGAAGAATTGCCTGGTATTTCGGCGCTGGACTGTCATTGGGCAGGGTCAGACTGATATGCTACAGGATATTTTTTCTCTGTGAAGGGGCATAGTGTGCTAAAAGAGTATGCACCCTGAGTGGCACCCAAAAATGAACAGGCACGGAAGTTTTTCTAGCTTTTGTTCTGTCTCAGCTGAGTGCATCTCTCTCTCTTTTTATATTTATGCAAATTGCTCTTGGGTCTCCCTAAGAGTAAAAGGGGAAACCAGACGTGGACTCCTTGCACACATGCCCTTAGAGGGATGCGACTGCACCTCACTGACGAGGCCCACAAAAGGCCGAAACGATCGTCTGGGGTTGTTGTTTTCTCTTGTTCAGAGAAGAATTGCCTGGTATTTCGGCGCTGGACTGTCATTGGGCAGGGTCAGACTGATATGCTACAGGATATTTTTTCTCTGTGAAGGGGCATAGTGTGCTAAAAGAGTATGCACCCTGAGTGGCACCCAAAAATGAACAGGCACGGAAGTTTTTCTAGCTTTTGTTCTGTCTCAGCTGAGTGCATCTCTCTCTCTTTTTATATTTATGCAAATTGCTCTTGGGTCTCCCTAAGAGTAAAAGGGGAAACCAGACGTGGACTCCTTGCACACATGCCCTTAGAGGGATGCGACTGCACCTCACTGACGAGGCCCACAAAAGGCCGAAACGATCGTCTGGGGTTGTTGTTTTCTCTTGTTCAGAGAAGAATTGCCTGGTATTTCGGCGCTGGACTGTCATTGGGCAGGGTCAGACTGATATGCTACAGGATATTTTTTCTCTGTGAAGGGGCATAGTGTGCTAAAAGAGTATGCACCCTGAGTGGCACCCAAAAATGAACAGGCACGGAAGTTTTTCTAGCTTTTGTTCTGTCTCAGCTGAGTGCATCTCTCTCTCTTTTTATATTTATGCAAATTGCTCTTGGGTCTCCCTAAGAGTAAAAGGGGAAACCAGACGTGGACTCCTTGCACACATGCCCTTAGAGGGATGCGACTGCACCTCACTGACGAGGCCCACAAAAGGCCGAAACGATCGTCTGGGGTTGTTGTTTTCTCTTGTTCAGAGAAGAATTGCCTGGTATTTCGGCGCTGGACTGTCATTGGGCAGGGTCAGACTGATATGCTACAGGATATTTTCTCTCTGTGAAGGGGCATAGTGTGCTAAAAGAGTATGCACCCCGAGTGGCACCCAAAAATGAACAGGCACGGAAGTTTTTCTAGCTTTTGTTCTGTCTCAGCTGAGTGCATCTCTCTCTCTTTTTATATTTATGCAAATTGCTCTTGGGTCTCCCTAAGAGTAAAAGGGGAAACCAGACGTGGACTCCTTGCACACATGCCCTTAGAGGGATGCGACTGCACCTCACTGACGAGGCCCACAAAAGGCCGAAACGATCGTCTGGGGTTGTTGTTTTCTCTTGTTCAGAGAAGAATTGCCTGGTATTTCGGCGCTGGACTGTCATTGGGCAGGGTCAGACTGATATGCTACAGGATATTTTTTTCTCTGTGAAGGGGCATAGTGTGCTAAAAGAGTATGCACCCTGAGTGGCACCCAAAAATGAACAGGCACGGAAGTTTTTCTAGCTTTTGTTCTGTCTCAGCTGAGTGCATCTCTCTCTCTTTTTATATTTATGCAAATTGCTCTTGGGTCTCCCTAAGAGTAAAAGGGGAAACCAGACGTGGACTCCTTGCACACATGCCCTTAGAGGGATGCGACTGCACCTCACTGACGAGGCCCACAAAAGGCCGAAACGATCGTCTGGGGTTGTTGTTTTCTCTTGTTCAGAGAAGAATTGCCTGGTATTTCGGCGCTGGACTGTCATTGGGCAGGGTCAGACTGATATGCTACAGGATATTTTTTCTCTGTGAAGGGGCATAGTGTGCTAAAAGAGTATGCACCCTGAGTGGCACCCAAAAATGAACAGGCACGGAAGTTTTTCTAGCTTTTGTTCTGTCTCAGCTGAGTGCATCTCTCTCTCTTTTTATAAGTAGGAAGATGGTGTTGTTTGGAGATTAGGAGAGTAATCCTGACAGGATCCCCCCCTCAAGGAGCAACCCCGGTGCTCAGGGTCCGGAACGATCCGGATTCCTCTGATGGAAACGGAAAACCAACCTTGGGGCCGAGATGTTAGCAGCTGGTTCCCAGGAGTCATCATCTCGTGGATAGCCCTTCCAGCTCACCAGGTACTGTAAAGTACCACGAATGATACGAGAATCTAGTATAGTTCGAACTTCATACTCCACATTTGGGTCAATGGTGACAGGGGGAACATAGTGAAGTGAGGAAGAATCTCTAACTGCTCGGTATGGCTTTAGGAGGGAGACATGAAATGTCGGATGAATCTTCAAGGTATCAGGTAAGCTGAGACGAACAGCATTGACGTTAATGATGTGTTCGATTGGGTACGGTCCAACATATAGTGGAGAGAGTTTCTTGGAGGGGGTATTCATCCTGAAATTTTTGGTGGAGAGCCAGACTAAATCGCCGACTGTGAATTGTGGAGGGGGTGTTCTGTGTTTATCGTAATACCGTTTATAGGTCTTCTTCGCATTTTCAATAGAAGACTCAATATTTTTGAAGTTGGAAGAGATTGTGTCGGACAATTCAGAGATATTGGGGGTTGGATGTAACTGAAAGGTGGGATGAAATCTGTAGTTAGAGTAGAATGGCGTTTGATTGGTAGTAGAATGTAAGGTATTATTGTAGCAGAATTCAGCAAACGGTAAGTATTCTGCCCAGAGATGTTGTTGTGTAGAACAAAAGGATCTCAGAAATTGTTCAAGCCATTGATTGCAGCGTTCAGTTTGTCCGTTGGACTGGGGATGATAGGCAGTAGTCAATCTTCTGTCAATGTTGAACAACTTGTACAATTCCATCCATAGTTTGCTGGAAAATTGAGTCCCTTGGTTGCTGAGAATAGTTTTAGGCAGATCGTAACGTTTAACAACGTGTGCTATGAATAGGAGAACTGTTTCAAGGGAGGTTCGTAATTTGTTGAAAGGAATGAAATGACACATCTTGGAGAACAGATCCACAACGACTAGGATAGTGTTGTTTTTTGAGGATAACGGTAGATCTACTATAAAATCTAATGCTATTTCTGATCAGGGTCTTTTTGGAGTTGGTAGTGGCAGTAATAGGCCATATGGGGGTTGTTTCTTCCTTTTGGAAGTGGTACAAACAGCACAAGTCAGAACATGTTGTACAATATCGGTACTCATGTTAGGCCACCAATAATTTCTCTTTGCTAATTCTTGTGTTTTAGCAATACCTGAGTGTCCAGCGAGTAGGGAGTTGTGTACAGATTGAAGTAAGGACGGTCTGAGAGATGGTGGTATGTATACTCAAGTGCCGTAGTTATAGCATCCGTCAGGATTGAGCTGTAGTAATTGTAGCAGTTTTGTTTGATCCGTTTGCTGTTCCTCACGTACAATGGGTATGGAATCGAAGGTAAAACAAAGAAAGTTTTGTGATGGAATAACGGATTGATGAAGAGGTTGAGATGAAGTGTCCACTGGTATTCGTGAGAGAGCATCCGCTTTCTGGTTCTTCCCGGATGGACAATAAGTTATGAGGAAATTGAAGCGTGAGAAGAAAAGATTCCACCTAACCTGTCTTGCTGAAAGAGTTCTAGTAGACTTTAAGTAATGAAGATTGCGGTGATCAGTATAAATAAGGGTTGGGATGGTAGTGCCTTCTAATAGATGACGCCAGTGTTCTAGTGAGAGTTTTATGGCGAGCAGTTCCTTATCCCCAATGGGATAATTCTGTTCGGCAGAATTTAAAGTCCGTGAATAGAAGGCAACTGGATGCAACGTTTTTTTGATGTCATCTCTTTGAGATAAAACTGCTCCTATTGCACAGTTGGAGGCATCGACCTCTAAGACGTATTGGAGCTTTGGGTCTGGGAAGCGCAGTATGGGTGCGCTAGGGAATTTCTGTTTGAATAGATCAAATGCTTTTTGTGACTCATCTGTCCATTTAAAAGGTATATTGGCTTTAGTGAGTGTAGTCAGTGGAATAGCTAACTTAGAGAAGTTTTTAATAAATTTTCGGTAGAAGTTAGCAAACCCCATGAAACACTGTACCTGACGTTTGGTTTTGGGAGTGGGCCAATTCAAAACTGCGTTGATTTTATTATCCTCCATGCGAATACCAGAGGGGGATATTTCATAACCCAGTAAGGAAATGGACTGTGAGTTGAATATGCACTTTCAACTTTGGCGTACAGATAGTTACTTCTGAGCCTAGATAACACTTGTCTTACATGGAATACATGCTGGTCGTAAGTTTTGGAATAGATCAAAATATCATCCAGGTATACGACGACGTATACATCTAGGATGTCTCTAAATAGATCATTGATCAGGTGCTGAAAAGTAGCAGGGGCATTACATAACCCGAATGGCATGACGACGTATTCGAACAGGCCGTAGCAAGTCCGAAACGCTGTCAACCATTCGTCCCCAGATCTAATTCGGACAAGGTTGTAAGCACCCCTTAAGTCTAGTTTTGTGAAGTATCTAGCCCCCTCCAGTCTCTCTATGAGTTCTGGGATTAGAGGCAGGGGGTAGCGATTCTTGACAAATCAGTAGTGTGTAGGACAGTAGCTGGGAGACAGGTATTTACGCAATATGTGGAATTAAATGTAAGTGATGAAGTAAACCAGTTTATCTGTGGGTTATGTGTATGTAGCCATTGAACTCCTAAGATTATGGGAGAAACAGGCGACGAGATAACGTTGAATGAAATGTATTCTCTGTGATGGTCATTGGTTGTTACAAGTAAAGGGATAGTATGGTACTCTACTGGCCCAGTGGTTATAGTTTTGCCATCTATACCTCTCAAAAAGACAGGAGACCTTTTCTGCATTAAAGGTATTTTATTAACATTGGTGAAGTCTTTGTCAATGTAAGATGCTGTAGCACCGGAGTCAATTATCGCGGATGCGGTGAGTCGCAGTTGTTCCCACTGCAAATGAAGGGGTAATTTTAGGTATAAGGCATTATTATCCTGGGTTGTACAACAGTAGGAATCACGAAAGTTCTTACCCTTATTTTGTCTGATTAGGGATGGACACTCTCTCAGTGTGTGGTCATCAGATGCACAATAGAGACAGAGGTTGTTAGAGCGTCTTCTAAGTTTCTCTTGAGGGGTTAGAGGACCCTTTAGAAAAACGATATCCATAGGTTCTGTAGTGGTTTTTGAGGTTGATGTGACATGTGAAGCGGTCACAGGCTTTTTAATGTATGGATCATGAGTGGACCTCTCCTGGTGCCTTTCTCTAAGGCGTCTATCTATAGTGATGCTCAGGGTCATAAGCTCCTCTAGAGTAGGGGGAAGTTCTGATTGTGACAGCTCATCCTTAATACCGTCTGAGAGCCCTAACCTGAATTGGTTTCTGAGCAAAAGGTTGTTCCACTGGGAATCCTTCACCCACTTTTTGAATTCTGTAATGTAGTCCTCTACTACTCTCTTTTTTTGTCTGAGACTCCGCATTGCATTTTCAGCTGTAAGCTGTTTGTATGGATCTTCATAAAGTTGATCCATTGCTGCAAAGAAATTCTCTAAGGAATTCAATATATCTTTGTTATTTTCTAAATAAGTGTTAGCCCAGGTACGGGGCTCCCCTCTCAGATAAGATATAGTAGTGAGTACTCTGACCCTATCATTAGGGTAAGTATGTGGCCTGAGCGCAAACATTAATAAGCAGGCGTTTTTGAACTCTCTATAGAGGGACCTATCTCCATGGAACTTCTCAGGGGGACTAACCTGAGGTTCTGACAGGGAAATTCTTTTCTCTACTACGTCCCTAATATAAGCTTTAAGTGTATCATTCTCTACTTTTAGTGTATTAAGGCCATCTGTTAATAAATCAACCCTTTGATTTAAGGCTTGCATTTGATTGTTGATCTCGGCTGGGTCAATCTTTCAAAGGCTTAGTATTTTGTCACAGGCCTTAGTCTGATATCTAGAAATACAGACATTTGCTAGTGAGTATATGGACCTCAACAGCTGAGATGCTAGTTAAATGGGTTGATGTAGCAAAAAGATACTGAGTACCACAACAGTCACTGGGATAGTGAAAGCAGTAACCATGTATCACCAGGCTTTAATTACTGTTAAGGGAGTTCAGGCTACTTAACCCTATTGCTGCCACCTGTGCGATGAATAAGCACTGAAAATTTGCAGCAGGGAAAAATATGCCTAGTAATCCCTATGAGCACAGAATATAGGAAAATTGCAATTTCTTACATGAAAGGAAAAAATAATAGTTCAGGAAACTAATGTGCTTATGGAGGACAAAAGAACATAAGACCAGAACAAGAGGCTAGCTGCAGCATAACAGAGGAACTAAGTTCTAATGAAACCCAGTTTGTAGTGCATGGGGCAGAAAAAATAAGGAAAGCTGAACAGGCTGCTATTTACTGAATCCGTTACATAGAAAGGCGATAAGTCACAATTACCCTCAAGAGAAGTTACCTGAAACAACTGTAACTAGAGGCAATTCTGCAGACTAATATTACTGTGTTATGTAAGCTTACATTTAGCAAAGTAGTCTCTTAGTAAGGTTAAACACTTACTTCAGGCCTGAGACGGTTGAGCCGTGAGCGGTTGCAGCGCTGGATTCCGGTCAACAGAGAGCAGCTGGCGTGTGATGTCACTGCGATGTGAGGCGGCTGGGCGTTGTGCGATCAGCTGAGTTAGTCCAGCTGTAGTGAAGCCTGTCAGGCTTAACGGAGGTAGAGAGTGATGTACAGGTAACTGAATTGCAAAGCAGAGACTGAACAGACAATTCGTTCAGGAACCTGTGCGGGTGAACAGCGTTCACAGGTCAATCTTTGATGCTGCAGGAAAAAGTTTAACTATAGTATGTGAACAGCGTTCACAAGGAGTTGGCTAGGAATATCAAAGGAGTTATCACTTCAATACTAAACAAAGAAGGAAAGGCCTAGGTGAGCTTTATATAGGGTGGAGTTAAGGATGCATGGACATCCTTTAAGAAACAGTAGGAAGATGGTGTTGTTTGGAGATTAGGAGAGTAATCCTGACAGGATCCCCCCCTCAAGGAGCAACCCCGGTGCTCAGGGTCCGGAACGATCCGGATTCCTCTGATGGAAACGGGAAATCAACCTTGGGGCCGAGATGTTAGGAAGATGGTGTTGTTTGGAGATTAGGAGAGTAATCCTGACAGCTTGTGATTGCACAAAGCACAGTTAAACCTGCAAACAAACTTGTTTGTTTTTCACCAGTATCCTAAGAATTCAACCCCGCTCTTTAAATCCATAAGTACCGTTTTCCACTCAGGTGAAACGAAAACAGACATTATACACTCCACACATGCATTGTTATAAGCTACTCTAGAGCTGTATGCTATAAGTGGATAAGACTTCTAACACTTTGTTGTAAGTTAACAGAGAGATAATAACATAGAACCGAATACAATGATCGAGTTATATATTATGCTCTCCATACAATTATAAGAAATGAAAGATGACATTGGTGTAATATAAGTATATTTTATACTACCATTAACAAATATATAATTTATGTACAGCACATATATAGCAAACAGTGTGCTGGATTACTATAACACACTGACTATAATTAAATATTATACCAGTACGATAATCTGAGATTTCTTGACCTTATAATTTGTGTGTAATATCACAATTAATTCACTGACATACAGTATAGATTTGACTTTTATAACTTATTGAAAACATAGATATTTACACCTCTGAACTCATGTTACATGTACCCTCTATGTAACAGATCAGCGTTACAGTAATTTTGTTATCTAGGACACCTCTCCTCCACATGTTGGGAGGGTGGGAGTGAGTAATATCACAATACATAACCTAGAAAATGTATTATAGTACTGTAGTGCACACAGTACTATGATTTGCTCTATGCCCCACTAGTTTAGATACTAGTAGAACAAATTTATACCTACTGCTACGTACTCAACACAGATTACTTAAGACCTAGGCCTAGATTTGGAGTTTGGCGGTAGCCGTGAAAACCAACGTTAGAGGCTCCTAACGCTGGTTTTAGGCTACCGCCGGTATTTGGAGTCAGTCAGGAAAGGGTCTAACGCTCACTTTTCAGCCGCGACTTTTCCATACCGCAGATCCCCTTACGTCAATTGCGTATCCTATCTTTTCAATGGGATCTTTCTAACTCCGGTATTTAGAGTCGTGTCTGAAGTGAGCGTTAGAATTCTAACGACAAAACTCCAGCCGCAGAAAAAAGTCAGTAGTTAAGAGCTTTCTGGGCTAACGCCGGTTCATAAAGCTCTTAACTACTGTGCTCTAAAGTACACTAACACCCATAAACTACCTATGTACCCCTAAACCGAGGTCCCCCCACATCGCCGCCACTCGATTAAATTTTTTTAACCCCTGATCTGCCGACCGCCACCTACGTTATACTTATGTACCCCTAATCTGCTGCCCCTAACACCGCCGACCCCTATATTATATTTATTAACCCCTAACCTGCCCCCCACAACGTCGCCGCCAGCTACCTACAATAATTAACCCCTAATCTGCCGACCGCCACCTACGTTATACTTATGTACCCCTAATCTGCTGCCCCTAACACCGCCGACCCCTATATTATATTTATTAACCCCTAACCTGCCCCCCACAACGTCGCCGCCAGCTACCTACAATAATTAACCCCTAATCTGCCGACCGCCACCTACGTTATACTTATGTACCCCTAATCTGCTGCCCCTAACACCGCCGACCCCTATATTATATTTATTAACCCCTAATCTGCCCCCCAAAACGTCGCCTCCACCTGCCTACACTTATTAACCCCTAATCGGCCGAGCGGACCGCACCGCTATTATAATAAAGTTATTAACCCCTAATCCGCCTCACTAACCCTATAATAAATAGTATTAACCCCTAATCTGCCCTCCCTAACATCCCCGACACCTAACTTCAAACATTAACCCCTAATCTGCCGACTGGAGCTTACCACTATTCTAATAAATTTATTAACCCCTAAAGCTAAGTCTAACCCTAACACTAACACCCCCCTAAGTTAAATATAATTTAAATCTAACTAAATAAATTAACTCCTATTAAATAAATTATTCCTATTTAAAGCTAAATACTTACCTGTAAAATAAATCCTAATATAGCTACAATATAAATTATAATTATAGCTATTTTAGGATTTATATTTATTTTACAGGTAACTTTGTATTTATTTTAACCAGGTACAATAGCTAAAATAGTTAAAATAATTACAAAATTACCTGTAAAATAAATCCTAACCTAAGTTACAATTAAACCTAACACTACACTATCAATAAATTAATTAAATAAAATACCTACAATTACCTACAATTAAACCTAACACTACACTATCAATACATTAATTAAATACAATATCTACAAATAAATACAATGAAATAAACTAACTAAAGTACAAAAAATAAAAAAGAACTAAGTTACAAAAAATAAAAAAATATTTACAAACATCAGAAAAATATTACAACAATTTTAAACTAATTACACCTACTCTAAGCCCCCTAATAAAATAACAAAGACCCCCAAAATAAAAAAATGCCCTACCCTATTCTAAATTACTAAAGTTCAAAGCTCTTTTACCTTACCAGCCCTGAACAGGGCCCTTTGCGGGGCATGCCCCAAAGAATTCAGCTCTTTTGCCTGTAAAAAAAACACATACAATACACCCCCCCCAACATTACAACCCACCACCCACATACCCCTAATCTAACCCAAACCCCCCTTAAATAAACCTAACACTAAGCCTGTAAAAAAAACACATACAATACACCCCCCCCAACATTACAACCCACCACCCACATACCCCTAATCTAACCCAAACCCCCCTTAAATAAACCTAACACTAAGCCCAACTAGGATTCTATCAGCCAATCGGAATTAAGGTAGGAAAATTCTGATTGGCTGATGGAATCAGCCAATCAGAATCAAGTTCAATCCGATTAGCCGATCCGATCAGCCAATCAGATTGAGCTCGCATTCTATTGGCTGATCGGAACAAAATCTCAAATGGCAAAAGGCCATGCTTTCCTTTTGGGGTGTGTTTTACTGCAAAGAGGGCTAAAGGTAAGGCTTGTACCCGAGTAACTTTTCTCTGCTCACAGATCTTGACTATTTTATTTTTTTAAAACACCATTTGCTTTTTTTTAAAACACCATTTGCTCTTTCTACTTTCCCAGATGATTGTATCTAGCACAGATCATTCATTTCTTGCACCATTCAGTTTCAAATTGTGGGAAACCTGGTGCAAACCAAAATTTATTAACACTTGACATCATAATTTTTTTAACACTTGCAATCATTCCCCCTTTGAAAACATGGGAAGGGAGATGAGATAGACGGGCTAAAACGGGATATAGCACTGAAGGTGCACACAATCTACCAATCCAATGTTTCCAAACCTCATTCTCCAGTTTGCAACCCAGCATTTTTCCACTTGCTCTGAGTTAGGGAACCTGTTTGGTTTTGGAGGGTTTTTAAAACATCCATTGTCAAATTCTCCACAGTTTCAGAGGACTGTTGGATGAACGAGAGCTGTATTTTTGGCTGCTTTATCTACCTTATTATTACCCATAGTGATAGGATCTATTGCTCGCTGATGTGTCTGGCATTTCATAACAGCTTCTGATCCTTTGAGCAAGCTGCGTGCAGCTCTGGTGTCCATGGAACATGCTGGGTAACATTACGGTCTGCCTGACCATTTGTGCCTGGGATGAATTGTTCTCTGATGGGGTAAGCAGAGGCCCGTGGTGAAAAAAAGTTCCTCAGTCATTCTGCCTACCTCCTCAGATTCCACTTTGGGAGTAATTAGGAGTTCTCCCTCCACCCCACAAAATACTTTTCCTCACCTTGAGGCATACAGATCTTGCCATGAGGTGTTATTTGGCACAAATGATGAGGCAGTGGCCTTAACTTGGGGTTCAACATATAAAAGAGGTATAAAGGAAGAGGAGATTGCTATCCTCCAGTGTGGGACACTGTGATTAGGCTAGCAGGAGTCTTTAGGCTAGCAGGAGTCTTTGGTCTGGCCCCTAGGTCTATTAGGGCCTCTGCATTGTCCACAATATGCTCCACTAGAGAGACTGCAAGCTGCTCTATCTGTTTTGCCTCTTCCCTATCTGATTCTGACTTCCCCCTCCCAGCTGGTCTGTTCTCCCTGTCTTGGTCTCTATAGTAAAAATACCTTGGGACCTTCGCTGTCTCTAATAGGATTCTCAGTCCATCTACTCCAAGCTGACTTCTCATTAGGCTCTATCAATTTTTCTTGAAATTTTTATAGAAATTCTCCAAGTGGGATAATTCAAAAGTTCCCCCTTTGGGAATCCCAATATCCATTCCCTTACTCAGCTTGCACCATTTAGGCAGATGCTGGCGGACCCACATGCCATATTTATTTATTTTTTTATTTTAAAATTTTTATTGAAACAAAAATTGTAGTCTAGCACAATGAGTCAGAACACATAAAGGTAAAGGGGAGGGGACTCACAGGTCCCAAGACTCATATATATGAGAGGATTACAATTTGAAATAAGACATAAAGCATATGTTATTCATAGAAATAACAAGATAATCAATAAGTTCTGATACTGGGGGAGAGTGTATAGGGTAGGGAAAAAAATGGAGTGAGGTAGGGAGGAAAGGGAATAGAAAGGGAATAGAAAGGGAAGGTTGATATCATGCGAGCGTTAAGTTTTAGACATTGGCCATAAGATTAGGTGTCCATTTAGTGTCAACATCTTACTCCCCAGTCTGCCCAAATGAGTTCAAAGAGGTCTAACTTGTTTAATGTGTAGAATATGCCTTTTTTCCATTGTATAAATATATGCCATTAAGTTGAGGATCATGGACCAGCTTGGAGGAGAAATGTTTTTCCAGGATTTGGCAATAGCTGCCTTGATTGCAATAAAAAGAGAAATACATAAGTATGATTGGTGTTTAGGGAGAGTGTGGGTCCCAATATGAAGGAGGGCACTGGCAGGGGTGTTAGGGAGGGTAATACCCATTCTGGACAATACGCAAAATCATGTATTCCACAAGGGCTTAAGTTTGGGGCATTCCCACCAAATGTGCATTGTGTTTCCAATGTGTCCGCAGTTACGCCAGCACATAGGTGAAGTGGAACCGTACATTTTGGCTAATCTCATAGGAATGTAGTACCAATGTGTTAGTAACTTATAATAGGTCTCAAACAGAGTGACACAATATATTGCTTTTTTAGTCAGGGTTAGAGTGGATTGCCAGGTTTGCAGGTAGATAGTAGTAATTAGGTAAAGTCCCAATTTTTGTAGATGAGATAACTTGGTTTCACAATCTGTATTGCATATGAAAGAATAATGCAAAGATATAGGTCTGCGCAGTCTATTACCTTGGTGTCATATGGTTTCCCATAATGTGTGAGGACGAGACAACTCAGGTTTGAAACCCCAACTAGTCAAAAAACTTTTCATTCTGATGTGTTTGAATGTCATGTATTGCGGTATTGAGGTGCTGTCTCCTATTTCTTCTAATGCACGAACATGGGGTTGTGGAGGGGAGGTCCAAAGGTCTGATACATATTTTACCCCCAATTGTGTCTACTTGTGGGCATGAAACCCGTTAGTAGTCCAGTGAGAGAGGTAATCGGTGAGGGGTGTGGGGGTAATGTCTGATTTTATCCCACATCGTAAGGCACTCACGAATTATAGGATTGGTAATTTCTAAAGCTCATCGGCAGTGAGGGGGAAATCTAAATTAAGTCTGGTAGATGAATGTGGTGTGGTAGAGATGCCTGTTTGATAATTTTACATTTGCTAGGGGATTTTATTGCCCCCCATTGTGATACATGTGTTACCATTTCTCCCTCATAATAACAGAAAATAGAAGGTGAGGCTATCCCCCCTCGGTGGACAGGATTCTGCAGAATTTTGTGAGCCACCCTAGGAGGTTTATGCTGCCAGATGTATTTGGTAAATTCACTCTGGAATTGGTGGAGCAAATGCCTGGGAATTCTAACTGGAAGACATCTAAGAGATAGGTTATTTAAGGTTAGAAGAACATTTTAAGGTCTGTTAATCTCCCTATCCAGGAGATGTGTGCATAGTTCCAATGGTCTTTAAAAGTACAACATGCCATGGTGTTTCTGATCCACACAGTTTTCTTTTCTTTTTTGTAATATAATACACTATAGGTTTGGATACTGTACATATATACTTATATCTGTATTGTTCGGCTCATGATCCCGACTCAGTATCCTCTAGAAACTCCAAGCTCCATTTGTGCTCTCACTATATGAGTACATTGGCCTTGATAAGCATCAATATGGTCTTATGTTTTAGGCAAATGGTCGTAATCTAAGGATAAGATGTAGTATATAGGATACATAGTTAAGTGCTTATGACCATTCTGCTAATTTGCATACAGCGCCCTATTCTTATACTATGTATGACTAAATACCTTACTAAAATAGAGAAGATAGGGTAGGTATCTCCCCTCTCCCTTTCCCACTCTGTGTATCGGAGTGGGTCATATCCTACTTCCCTTTTCCGTCTGTGTCCAGTGGAGACAACTATCCCTGAGGGGAGATACAAATTACATTCCTTACTTATAGTGGTTTATAGATGAGAAATTTAACTCCTGCACACAACGTATCAAATAGACTTCCCATGTCAAGATACGTATATTCTTATTTCTATATTAATATATATATGATCTCAGTTTGCTATCATTTTGAAGCTTAGAATAGTAAACGTGGATCTCATCCCAATTGGATTGGAGCTATACCTGATCTTTCTTGATATTCACCACAAACTATACTTAACTCCTATATAGGTTAATGCTACACCCCATGCATTATGTTAACTAATTGACTTAGTCAATTAACATCTCTATGGTCTTCCGCCCCCCCCCCCCCATTGCAGTTGGACATTGCTAGCTACATCGCTGTTCTTATTATTCTCCTCATATAACCTAAGTATTTAATAATATTGTCACATAGAAAAATTATTTATATAGCGGTGCTTACCTGCTGATATTCCCCCAACTCTCCCCTTGCTCTATATTTTGTTCTTGGTATCAAGACCCTCTCATAATAGGAAGTATTAAATTCTATGACGAACTAGGTATCTAAGTTCTCAGGAAGTTCATAATAAATAGGGTCTGCTTAGTAGCTACAGTGCTCCTTCAGAGTGTGTTTTACCACAATGGCCTGGAATAATAGCTACTCCCATTATGATATAAAAATATAAAAGGAGGTTTTCAATTATATTTTGACTTGTATTGTATGTTTACTTTTTTCTGTCATATTGTTGTTGAGACAATCATCGCTTTGTTCTGTAATATGTATGTGTCATATTTTTATGCTGTCATTATAAAAAAAACCTCAATAAAAAATTAAAAAAAAAAAAAAAGTACAACATGCCATATTTTTTTATTCATATCCTCCTGTGGGGTAGGAGGATTCTCTGGACGCCCATTGCTTAAGGATGACACCGCGTCACCCTTGCTAAGATTGTTTCCCATAGCCCAGCTTTGATGGAGGGGACTCTTACCCTTCTCTCTCTACTCTTAGTAGTATTGTGGATGTGGCTGTCAGGGAAGGTCCCACACTAAAAATCCCAATTTTTTATCCTACCAAATTTTCTAACAAACCCAAATAATAAACAGTCGGGAGACAAACCCAAAAGTACCTGGCCTCTTATATCATCAAAGTCAAACCATACTAGGGGGCTTACATCAACAGCTTTATCTATCATGAGAGACAAGTCTGCTACAGCTTAGGGATGCGCCCTTCAGCATAGGAGAGTACAGGCTAAAACCAGCGTGACCAGGGTCATCCAGAAACAAAGCCGAGTGTTGATCAGAGATCAGAGTTCGCTCTCGTTCTCTAGGAATAGCCCTGTACCCAATAGCAGCATCGGACTGAAGTTAAGCTTAATCAACGATGTCCAAAGGCTGAGCATAGGAGGTACCCAGAGACTTTGTACTAACAGCCAAGGCAGACTAATAAGAAACTCTGCACCAACCCACACTTAACCTTCCGTTGTCCCTTTGCTCTGCAGACTTACAGGTAGATTATGAGTTGTGCGTTCGTGTTTTAACGCTGAAAAAATGGTAATTTCAGCGTTAAAACAGCAACGCAGCCATTACAAGTCTTGTCGGTATAGCTGTACCACGAGCCTTTTAGCCTGTAACGCAATGTCAGTCCCACACTCATAAAAATGACGTTTTTTCATGGGACTTCCATAGCGCAGCCATTACGAGTTTTGCGGTGAGGCTAAAAAGCTTGCATTACAGCCTATACCGACAACATCCGTACCACAATTTGAGAGCAGTAGTTATGAGTTTTACACTACAAAACTGTTACATAAAACTCATAACTAAACTGTTACAAAGTACACTAAACACCCATAAACTACCTATTAACCCCTAAACCGAGACCCTCCCGCATTGCAAATACTATATTAAAGTTATTAACCCCTAATCTGCCGCTCCTGACATCGCCCCCACTAATAAAATTTATTAACCCCTATTCCGCCCCCCCCGACATTGTCACCACTATAATAAAGTGTTTAACCCCTAAACCGCCACCCTCCCGCATCACAAACACTATTTGAATATTATTAACCCCTATTCCGCCACTCCCCAACACCGCCGCCACTATAATAAACCTATTAACCCCTAAATCGCAAGCCTCCCACAATGAAATATACTAAATTAAACTATTAACCCCTAAACTGAAAGCCCCCCCACATCACAATAAACTAATTTAAACTAGTAACTCCTAAACCTAACGCCCCCCCTAACTTTATATTAAAATTACAATTTCCCTATGTTAAATTAAATTGAAACTTACCTGTCAAAATAAAAAAAAACTATGTTTAAACTAACAATTAAACTAATATAACTATTAAACTAACTACCAATTAAAGAAAACTAAAATACACATTTAAAAAATCCTAACACTACTATAAAAATTACAAAGTATCTCATTACAAAAAATAAAAAATACTAAATTACAAAAAATAACAAACACTAAATTACGAAAAATAAACAAAATTATCAAAAATAAAAAAGAATTACACCTAATCTAATAGCCCTATAAAAATAAAAAATCCCACCCAAAATAAAAAAAAACCCTAGCCTATAATAAACTACCAATAGTCCTTAAAAGGGCCTTTTGTAGGGCATTGCCCTAAGTTAAACAGCTCTTTTACCTGTAAAAAAAATACAAAGACCCCCCCAACAGTAAAACCCACCACCCAAACAACCCCCCAAAATAAAAAAACCTAACTCTAACAAAAAGCTAAGCTACCCATTGCCCTTAAAAGGGCATTTGTATGGGCATTGCCCTTAAAAGGGCATTTAGCTCGTATGCATTGCCCTGAAAAGGGCATTTAGCTCTTTTAAGAAAAGCCCAAACCCTAAACTAAAAAAAACCCCACACAAAAAAGTTTAAAAAATCCAAACACTAACCACCGAAGATCCACTTAAAGTTCCTGAAGACCGGACATCCAAGTGGCTAGAGGTCTTCATCCAGGTGTCTCCATCTTCATCTATCGTGGGACCGGCATCTTCTTCATCCCTGCGGATGCGGAGCAGTCGATGCGTGGAGGCGGAGGTCCATGCGAAGTTCCAAGGCGGAGGTCCAGGCGGATGTCCATCGATCCGACGTAGAGGTCCTCTTCATGTGATTCTCCGCCGCACACTGAGAATTGAAATGCAAGATACCCCTTTTATACTGGGGGTACCATTGCATTCCTATTGGCTGAAAAATTTGAATCAGCCAATAGGAATTAGGGCTGCTAAATTCCTATTGGCTGTTCAAATCAGCCAATAGGATTTATGCAGCTCTCATTCTTTTGGCTAATTATATTACTACTTCTGCAGATTGGAGAAGCCAATTTGAGAACAGGGGCTATTTTTTTTAGCTATGATAGAACTCTTGGGTATTGGGTATTTGAAATAGGGTTCGCTTCCATTGTTCTTCACACACTTATTGGAATCTGGTGTCAGCCCAATGGCCCTGGTCAGAACCAGGTTATGAGCTTTATATATTGGTTCAAGGTCCTTAGATCTAGTTTACCCTACACAAACCTATAGACTGATGGTATTGCTCCCCTGCAGGTAGTTACACGTCTCCTTGTGTTTGTCTCCTCTGGTCCAGGTTGAAAGTATTTAATGGCCTAAGTGTTGTTTCAGGTCTAATCTTTTATTTATTTTACATAAACAAGGTATAAAATAATTATGGGTGACAATTTGTAGTAACCACAATATTGTACAATATTTTCACTCATCATTTAATTTCTTAGCTGTTGTCCTTATTCAACAGATGCATAGTGTGTTTATATTTGCATGGCCTTTATTAAGTAGGCATTGTTCTTCTATAATTTAGTTTTATGTATAATGCCTTTACTATAGGTTTGAGGTTCATTTTACTATACAGACTGATCATATTAAGGTTATATTGTTTGGCTTTATATAAGTTGTAGACTGTGCAATCTCCCTCATGTATTTTTATCTTATGGCATCTCTGCACATGTTGCTAATGTCGTTAATCTTAACCATTGTAATTTTGTAAAACTTCAATAAAAGAAAAACAGCGCTTGTATTTTGTGCAGTATGGAGCTCAACACAACCATATTGCACGCACAAGCCGACTGTTTGTTGCGTTTGTTAAAAACCCTCTAAGGCGCATAACTCGTAATCTACCTGAATGTTAGCAACAGTTTACTTGACAAACTCAGAAAATAGAAAATGTTTGTGTCTGAGGACGATAGGGTCCACTTACTTAACACACCACTGCTCCCACTTGCTTTCTCTGCAGAGGGGCATTTTGGAACAGTGCATTCACACGCCATGAAGGAGCTCTTACACTCACACCAGCGGCGTAACTAGAAACCACAGGGCCCAGGTGCAAGAATCTAAGAAGGGGCCCCCAACCCCCCCCCCCCCCCCAGAAAAAAAGGTGAATTTGATACATGTCTTTTTTTTTTTTTTTTTTACATTTAACACAGAAAAATAAAGTGAATCAGATTACATGTCTGCAAAAGGAAGTACCCTGTGCTCACAGTTTGTGAGATGGCCTGACCCCCTATTACTGTATATAGTGATACTGTTTAACCCACCAGTACTGTATATAGTGAGTCAGTGACACAGTCTGTAATCTGCCGGTGAGATGGCTGGCCTGACCCTACCCGCTCCAGTACTTTATAAAGTGACCACAGTAGTCAGTGACATGGTCCAGCCCCCCGAACTGTATATTAGGGGTGCCACCCGTCCCTTAAAATAAAGAACAGTTATAAGTTACACATGCTGCAGAGTATGCAGGGAGAAATATGAATAGTGCTGTGCAGAAACACAATACATGTTCCTCCCTGCACACACTGCAGCATGTGTAACTCATAAGTGTCCAGGAAAACATGGCTGAGGTGGCAACCCTAACTGTATATAGTGGTACTGTATAGTGACACTGTTTACCCCCTGCCCCCCCATGCTGTAGTAGCAAGGTCTGTAATTTGCTGGTTCCACAAACATACACACACACACACATACATACATGCATAAATACACACACAGTCACATACATACATATACAGATACACACACACACACACATAAACACCAATGGGTAAAAGAGAAACACTAACCCCTGTAGTCAGAGACACTAGTAAAGCATCATGTCACACTCACATGATATCAGTGCAGGCAGTGGCAGGTCACCCTCAGGGGCTCAGTCGGTAGTTGCGACCTCTGCACCCCGTGTAGTTTCCCCCCTGACTCACACATTCATAACAAAATATGTTAAAAGTTGTTTCAGGTTCTTAGGAGTTTGTACTTACGACAGGACAGAGTGTTTAGGAATCAGAGGAGGGGAGAGCAATTTGAGACACAAAGATTCTCACATGTTGGTGCCGGTGGTTTCCTGTCCTCAGGTTCCAGGCCTGGCTCCATCCAGAATTGCTTTTAAACTCCCGAGTTTTGGCACCAAAATGTTGAAGAAAAAAAAATACAACCTGAAGCAACTGGTCCAAATTCAAAAGGTTATTATTGTACAATCAAGCAGAATTACAACAGAGTGACGGCATGTCATCACTTTACAGTAACACAAGCTGGCACGCAAAATCAGATAAGAACAGTGTCTCTTTATAGTCTCAAATTGTCCCATGTGCTGTGCTTTGAGCCAATCCAGGATCTTCACACGTAGGCAACTTGTGGTCTTCTTATCTCATCCATACAGCACTTGGGTGGTTCACTTAGCCCTAGAAGTATATATTTTTGCAAACACAACATAATAGCTGAACTATTGTTCTTAAAGCTATAAGCATCAATTTAATATAAAGCACAGGGCAAAATGGCAGAGTTAAATATTTTTCTCTAACAAGCTTATGTATGGAACATTTTCTTCTATGTAAAGAACACTGGAATTTCAAGTATTTCTATTCATGTAATGTAGTCATAACTCACTTCAAGTTTAGTGCATTTGGTCTAACGCGTGCCCTTAAAGAAATATATATATATTTTTTTTAACATTGCACTCCATAGAAGTTTATGGTGAGAAGAAGTTAACACAGTCATGGTATCCTGAAGTTAGTACGCATCCAGCTTTCTTTTGCTCACTAACTGCGATAAAGTGAGCAAAAAACGTTATTCAGCGCACCACTTGTAATTGGACCCATACAGTATTAATACTTTGCAATGAATGGCACCACTTGTAATTGGACCCATACAGTATTAATACTTTGCAATGAATACTCAGTAATAGGAATACTACTACTAAGAATAAATCACAAACTTGTTTCACAAACTTCTTATATAGGTTTTAAGTATTGTTGATTTAGAGCAGTATGTGTAGAGAAATGGAGGATTCAATAAAATATACTCGAGTGAGCCTTATGTTGGTCAATCATATTCGTAACAGATGTATTGCTTTTAAAGGGTGCAAGCGATTACGGCCAATTCTCTGATGAAGTAAAAAGCATTGGGTACATATTTCAAAGACATGTTAGAAACAGACATACAGTATATACCCATAATACCCAACTACAGCTATGTAATATGAGGAAGACAGCTGGAAAATCTTTATATTGCAAGCAGCCATAAACCTCTTGTGTATAGCAAAAAATAAATCTGACACAGTGAACCTTACAGCTTTCAGACATTTTATTGTAAACGGAATGATTCTTGCTTGGTGGTTTTCTCTTGTGCATTAAAAGTGATATAAGATTCGTCAGCTGTCAGCCTGTGCATTCATACACAGTTATGCAGCAGGTCTCTGCAGCATTCTGTTATTTAGGGAGATTGAGTCAGCAGAAAAATACATAAAGCATTTCCTGTCAAAAAGAACAGACGAGATTAACAGATGCCTCATGCAAATATACTGTCTTAATATGGATGAACTGAAATGAGTACATTTTTCTGTAGCAACAGCTGGGATTCCAACTTTGAAGCCTTGGTTTAATGAAAACTGTAAAGTCTTTTTTTTATTATTATTTTTCTTTTCTGTAAAATTATATTCAAATAATTTCAGCTGTCATTTAAATTTGTCACTGTGGGATTATTGGCAGGAATTCTATTAGTGAACACTCACAAGTTTGAAAATGGCTATTCCCATATCTCCCTGACTTTCATTTTGAGTAGAATGGATGAAATAGGATTGTATATGTGGAAAAAAATCCTTCAAAATGTCTGGTAATTGTTCAAGTCTGTATTATGCTTAGAGCTGGGCAGCTGGCACAAGAAATAATATAAAAAGTAAAAGGCCATTGAAAACCCACATTTTCTACTAAGCATTTAAAAGACCATAGGATAGATGCAATTAAACCCTTTTGAGTTTACTGAAAAACTAAATTATAGGAACATAGGTGAATTTAGATCCCCTATAATAAAAAAAATGTTTTTTTGCCAGATCCTAAAGTTATGACTAAAGATTTAACTGATACTAATCTTAACTGCAGAGGTGCCGAGTATTCTAATGCAGGACTTGTTTCATTCAAATTGTTCCGATTCTGTTAATCGGCTGTTGTTTAGCACCCGATCTTTGTTTTTCAAGCATTAAAAAGTACACTAACACCCATAAACTACCTATTAACCCCTAAACCGAGGCCCTCCCGCATCGCAAACACTAAAATAAAATTATTAACCCCTAATCTGCCGCTCCCGACATCGCCGCCACTCGAATAAGCATATTAACCCCTAAACCGCCGCACTCCCGCATCGCAAACACTAGTTAAATATTATTAACCCCTAATCTGCCGCCCCTAACATCGCTGCAACCTACATTACAGTTATTAACCCCTAATCTGCTGCCCCCAACGTCGCTGCCACTATACTAAAGTTATTAACCCCTAAACCTAAGTCTAACCCTAACACCCACTAACTTAAATATAATTAAAATAAATCTAAATAAAACATGATATTAATAACTAAATAATTCCTATTTAAAACTAAATACTTACCTGTAAAATAAACCCTAAGCTAGCTACAATATAACTAATAGTTACATTGTATCTAGCTTAGGTTTTATTTTTATTTTACAGGTAAGTTTGTATTTATTTTAACTAGGTAGAATAGTTACTAAATAGTTATTAACTATTTACTAACTACCTAGCTAAAATAAATACAAATTTACCTGTAAAATAAAACCTAACCTGTCTTACACTAACACCTAACCTTACACTACAATTAAATAAATTACCTACATTAAATACAATTAACTAAATGAAATACAGTTAACTAAATTAAATACAAATACCTAAATTACAAAGATATTTAAACTAATTACACCTAATCTAATAGCCCTATCAAAATAATAGCCTAAACTAAACTACCAATAGCCCTTAAAAGGGCCTTTTGCGGGGCATTGCCCCAAAGAAATCAGCTCTTTTACCTGTAAAAAAATACAAACAACCCCCCAACAGTAAAACCACCACCCACACAACCAACCCCCCAAATAAAACCCTAACTAAAAAAAACTAAGCTCCCCATTGCCCTGAAAAGGGCATTTGGATGGGCATTGCCCTTAAAAGGGCATTTAGCTCTATTGCTGCCCAAACCCTAATATAAAACTAAAACCCACCCAATAAACCCTTAAAAAAGCACTAACCCCCGAAGATCCACTTACAGTTTTGAAGACCCGACATCCATCGTCAACGAAGTCAGGAGAAGTCCTAAACGAAGCGGCAATAAGTTCTCAACGAAGCCGGGAGAAGTCTTCATCCAAGCCGGGAGAAGTGGTCCTCCAGACGGGCAGAAGTCTTCATCCAGACGGCATCTTCTATCTTCCAATCAGCCAATAGGATTGAAGTTCAATCCTATTGGCTGATTGCATCAGCCAATAGGATTTTTTCAACCTTAATTCCAATTGACTTATAGAATTCTATCGGTCAATCGGAATCTAAGGGATGCCATCTTGGATGACATCACTTAAAGGAACCTTCATTCGTCTGGAGTTGTCGTAAGAAGAGGATGCTCCACGCCGGATGTCTTGAAGATGGACCCGCTCCTCGCCGGATCGATGAAGATAGAAGATGCCGTCTGGATGAAGACTTCTGCCCGTCTGGAGGACCACTTCTCCCGGCTTGGATGAAGACTTCTCCGGCTTCGTTGAGGACATCTTGCCACTTCGTTGAGGACTTCTCCCGGCTTCGTTGACGATGGATGTCGGGTCTTCAAAACTGTAAGTGGATCTTCGGGGGTTAGTGTTAGTTTTTATTTAAGGGTTTATTGGGTGGATTTTATTTTTAGATTAGGGTTTGGGCAGCAATAGAGCTAAATGCCCTTTTAAGGGCAATGCCCATCCAAATGCCCTTTTCAGGGAAATGGGGAGCTTAGGTTTTTTTAGTTAAGGTTTTTTTTGGGGGGTTGGTTGTGTGGGTGGGGGGTTTTACTGTTGGGGGGTTGTTTGTATTTTTTTACAGGTAAAAGAGCTGATTTCTTTGGGGCAATGCCCCACAAAAGGCCCTTTTAAGGGCTATTGGTAGTTTAGTTTAGGCTAGGATTTTTATTTTTATTTTGGGGGGCTATTAGATTAGGTGTAATTAGTTTAAATATCTTATCATTTGTTTTTTATTTTGTGTAATTTAGTGTTTTTTGCTTGTAATTTAGGTATTTGTATTTAGTTAATTGTATTTAATTTAGTTAATTGTATTTAAAATTTAGGTAATTGATTTAATTGTAGTGTAAGGTTAGGTGTTAGTGTAAGACAGGTTAGGTTTTATTTTACAGGTAAATTTGTATTTATTTTAGCTAGGTAGTTAGTAAATAGTTAATAACTATTTAGTAACTATTCTACCTAGTTAAAATAAATACAAACTTACCTGTAAAATAAAAATAAAGCCTAAGCTGGATACAATGTAACTATTAATTATATTGTAGCTAGCTTAGGGTTTATTTTACAGGTAAGTATTTAGTTTTAAATAGGAATTATTTAGTTATTAATAGTATGTTTTATTTAGATTTATTTTAATTATATTTAAGTTAGTGGGTGTTAGGGTCAGGGTTAGACTTAGGTTTAGGGGTTAATAACTTTAGTATAGTGGCGGCAACGTTGGGTAGGCAGATTAGGGGTTAATAAATGTAGGTAGGTGGCAGCAATGTTAGGGGTGGCAGATTAGGGGTTAATAATATTTAACTAGTGTTTGCGAGGAAGGAGTACAGCGGTTTAGGGGTTAATATGTTTATTATAGTGGTTGCAACGTTGGGGGCAGCATATTACGGGTTAATAAATGTAGGTAGGTTGCGGCAACATTGGGGGCGGGAGATTATGGGTTAATAATTATAATGTAGGTGTCGGCGATGTTGGGGGCAGCAGATTAGGGTTTAATAAGTATAATGTAGGTGGCGGCGATGTCGAGGGCGGCATATTAGGGGTTAATAAGTGTAAGATTAGGGGTGTTTAGATTCGGGGTTCATGTTAGGGTGTTAGGTGTAAACATAAATTTAGTTTCCCCATTGGAATTAATGGGGCTGCGTTACTGAGCTTTACGCTGCTTTTTGCAGGTGTTAGGCTTTTTTTCAGCCGGTTCTCCCCATTGATGTCTATGGGGAAATCGTGCACAAGCACGTAAAACCCGCTGACTTAAGCAGTGCTGGTATTGGAGTGCGGTATGGAGCACAATTTTGCTCTACGCTCACTTCTTGCCTGTTAACGCCGGGTTTATAAAAACCTGTAATACCAGCGCTGTAGGGAAGTGAGTGGTAACAATAACTTGCAAGGTAGCACCGCACCCCTCTTACCGCAAAACTCGTAATCTAGCCAATAGTTAATTGTATTTAATTAATGTAATTTATTTAATTGTAGGGTTAGGTTAGGTGTTATTGTAACTTAGGTAAGGTTTTATTTTACAGGTACATTTGTATTTATTTTAGCTAGGTAGTTAGTAAATAGTTAATAACTATTTAATAGCTATTCTACCTAGTCAAAATAAATACAAACTTGCCTGTGAAATAATAATAAAACCTAAGCTAGATACAATGTAACTATTAGTTATATTGTAGCTAACTTACGGTTTATTTTATAGGTAAGTATTTCGTTTTTTATAGGAATTATTTAGTTAATGATAGTAATTTTTATTTAGATTGATTTTAATTATATTAAAGTTAGTGGGTGTTAGGGTTAGACTTAGGTTTAGGGGTTAATAACTTTAGTATAGTGGTAGCGACGTTGGGGCGGCAGATTAGGGGTTAATAAATGTAGGTAGGTAGCGACGACATTGGGGACGGCAAATTAAGGGTTAATAAGTGTAGGTAGGTGACGGCGACATTGGGGCGGCAGATTAGGGGGTAATAAATGTACTGTAGGTGGCGGCGGTGGCGGTGGCGGCAGATTAGGGGTGTTTAGACTCGGGGTTTATGTTAGGGTGTTAGGTGTAAACATAACTTTTCTTTCCCCATAGGAATCAATGGGGCTGCGTTACGGAGCTTTACGCTCCTTTATTGCAGGTGTTAGGCTTTTTTTTAGCCGGCTCTCCCCATTGATGTCTGCAAGGAAATCGTGCACGAGCATGTAAAACCAGCTCAAAGCAGCGCTGGTATTTGAGGGCGGTATGGAGCTCAATTTTGCTCTACGCTCACATATTGCCTGCTAACGCCGGGTTTATCAAAACCTGTAATAGCAGCGCTATAGGGAGGTGAGCGGTGCAAATAACTTGCAAGTTAGTACTGAGCTGCTCTTACCGCAAAACTCGTAATCTAGCCGAAAATGTTTTCTCCGATAAAAGCTCCAATTTCAATTTCCCAAATCTGATTTTTTAGTTGTCTATGATATTTAACAGTGACTGTTATTGATTATTTGAATATCTGAAAAAAAAATCATATTAAAATAAAATATACGTTGTTCTTAATTTCTATTTTTAGAATTATTCTAAAAAACTACATAAAGAATAAAAAAGAAAATGCACATATTATTCACAGTACAAAGCTATCATAGAGTGCAAAGCACATACTTTTGTGATATATTTAAGTAATGCAACACATAATACAAAGGGAAATTACTGCTAATTAAAGGCTAGTTTAAAAGTGGCGCACTAACTGTTGCGCAAGAGCAATATTGTATTTTGTCGGCTTTTTGCGTACATTCAGCTAGATACGAGTTTTGCGGTATGGGTGAAAAAGCAGCGTTAAGGTTCATAATGCTGCTTTTTCACTACCGCTGGTATTACGAGTCTTGCAAGTTTAGGGGCACCGCACACTTTTTTGGCCGTAATGCAACGTAATTACCGCAACTTTCAAAAAGTCCTTTTTCAATGTGACTTCCATATCGCCGGTATTACGAGTCTGCCGCGGAGGCCAAAAAGTGAGCGGTACAGCCAATACCATCAACATCCATAACGTAAACTGAAAGTCAGTAGTTATGAGTTTTGCGCTACAAAGCTGTAACATAAAACTCATAACTAAAGTGCTAAAAAGTACACTAACACCCATAAACTACCTATTAACCCCTAAACCGAGGCCCTCCCGCATCGCAAACACTAAAATATAAATATTAACCCATAATCTGCTGCTCCGGACATCGCCGCCACTATAATAAACATATTAACCCCTAAACCGCCGTACTCTCGCATCGCAAACACTAGTTAAATATTATTAACCCCTAATCTGCTGCCCCTAACATCGCCGCCACCTACCTACATTTATTAACCCCTAATCTGATGCCCCCAATGTCGCCACCACTATACTAAATTTATTAACCCCTAAACCTGTCTAACTCTAACACCCCCTAACTTAAATATAATTAAATTAAATCTAAATAAAACCTACTATTAATAACTAAATAATGCCTATTTAAAACTAAATACTTACCTGTAAAATAAACCCTAAAATAGCTACAATATAACTAATAGTTACATTGTAGCTATCTTAGGGTTTATTTTTGTTTCACTAGCAAGTTTGTATTTATTTTAACTAGGTATAATAGTTACTAAATAGTTATTAACTATTTACTAACCACCTAGCTAAAATAAATACAAATTTACCTGTAAAATAAAACTTAACCTGAGTTACACTAACACCTAACCTTACACTACAATTAAATAAATTACATAAATTAAATACAATTACCTAAATTACAAAAAAACCTATTAAATTACACAAAATAAAAAAAGAAATTATCAGATATTTAAACTAATTACACCTAATCTAATAGCCCTATCAAAATAACCCCCCCCAATAAAAATAAAATAAAAAAAAGGTATATGACAAGGTGTTTGACTGCAAAATGCTATAATATATATATATATATATATATATATATATATATACACATGTTTAAATATGTGTATGTATTAACATGTGTATATATATATATATATACACACACCCACATACACATACATACTGGGGTTAGTGCACAACCAGTACCCCTCCCCCTAGATATATGTGTGTGTGTGTGTACAAATATATTTATGTATTTGTGTTTCTTTTTAATGACACGATGAGTCCACGGATCATCTTAATTACTAATGGGATATTCACCTCCTGGTCAGCAGGAGGCGGCAAAGAGCACCACAGCAAAGCTGTTAAATAGCTCCTCCCTTCCCTCCCACTCCAGTCATTCTCTTTGCCTACGTTAGTGATAGGAAGTGGCAAAGTGAGGTGTTAGATTAGATTCTTCAATCAAGAGTTTATTATTCTTAAAGTAGTACAGGATTATGCTGCTTTGTTCTGGGGTGTAGCCGTAGTCCATATCAGTCTCTTCAGTAGAGCTTTGGTGGCTTTAGAGCAATGGGAACTTGTGGGACATAATTCTCACTGTGCCTCCCATACATTGATGCTGCCCTAATCCTAATAGCCTAAGTATGATGACTCAGGCTTTATTCTTTCCACAGGACTATGTGAGGGAGAGGACCTCTCAATCCTGCTGAGCTGCCCTGCTGTAGGGCAGATTTGTGAGGTAAGTGCTAAACTTTTATTCTGGGAATCTCAGAGGAAGTGGAGCACTTTATTGGGACATAACTCCTGCATATTTAAAGGAGGGGACCTTGTAACAGCACATTGTAAGCAGGCACTGGGCTAGAAGGTGGCTATTGGGACATACCTCCTGCATATTTAAAGGAGGGGACCCTGTAACAGCACATTGTAAGCAGGCACTGGGCTAGAAGGTGGCTATTGGGACATATCTCCTACATATTTAAAGGAGGGGACCCTGTGACAGCACATTGTAAGCAGGCACTGGGCTAGAAGGTGGCTATTGGGACATATCTCCTACATATTTAAAGGAGGGGACCCTGTGACAGCACATTGTAAGCAGGCACTGGGCTAGAAGATGGCTATTGGGACATAACTCCTGCATATTTAAAGGAGGGAACCCTGTGACAGCACATTATACGCAGGCACTGGGCTAGAAGGTGGCAATAGGACATAACTCCTACATATTTAAAGGAGGGGACCCTGTGACAGCACATTATACGCAGGCACTGGGCTACAAGGTGTTTTTTTCTCTGGGGTTAACAGAGCTCTCTAGGAGGCTTACATGCGGTAGTGATGTTTGGCACATATTTGGCTAATACGCTATCGGATATGCGGTAGCACAATTTGCCTCCCGGTTAATAAACATAGTTTACTAAAGCGTGCAGTTCGCTCGAAAAACAACTCACCCCAACATGCTCTCTTTACCGCAATTCTAACTAACTCGGCAAGCAATCATTTACACTGTACGTGAGAGATTTAGCCTTGCCGATTGTCTCCTCCATCCACAGATGCTGCTTGTGGAGGGTCGACAGCAGTGTGTGCTCGCTAAAGCTAGCGGTAACGGAAGTGCTTGCTGTGTTTTCAGTTTTTCCTCCTCACTGGTGCTGCGAGGAGGAGTCAGCGGGTATTGATGTAGTGTCAGTGAGCCTGGGAGCGACAGGTCTGCTTGGATACAGCCAAAGCGGTCGATCTTATTGCAGAATACTACTCTCAACCTCCACACTGGGCTCCGGAGGTGGCGATGGGCTTATGACACCTGCAGATCAAAGACATAGCTGTTGCAGAGGACATTTTGCAATAGGTCGGTCTGAATGAAGAGCTGGTCCCAACGGAACACATCGATGGAGGGTGAGTGTGAGGCAGCTTTTTGACTTTGCTCTACTTTGCTTTAAAAAAGAAAGAGAAGGGAGGAAAGGGGAAAGGGGAAGGAAAAAGGGAAAAGAAAAGGAAAAATCTTCTCATAAACTTTGCCATATCTGGATGTGCCGGGGCTGCAACTTTTATTATTGTGAAGAGGAGCCTACTTTGATAGCTACATAGGTTATTGGGGCTGTATATCTTCCCCACACTTAAGACTTGGTGCCAAGCTGCTCTTGTAACTGAATTAGGAGTTTATCATACTTAAACGTCTCAAGGGCAATATTCAAAGCATTGGTTCCTGAAAATCATACCAATGGGACTTTATCAACCTAATTCTATTTCTGCATGTACGAAGAGCAGTTTTTCTGTATGCTTTTGAACCTTATTTAGTCTGTGTATATATAATAAGGCCTTGCTTGTCCTTTTGCTGATATTTGCATACAATAATAAGCACGTGTGTTGAAGGAGGGGTATGAATATCTGGGCATAGTAACAACTGAATTATCCCTTAGGTATAAGGATTCACAGCAGACTTCCTCCTTTAATTGTATTCAAGGGATGTGTGAGGCCTATTGCTATAAGCAATAAAGCAATTATATCAAAATCCCCTACCTATTTCCAATGGCAACTTTAGATTTAGCTATTTAACTACTGAAGACGCAGGGTGAAAGATTTCTGGGGGTCTTTTAAGTGAATGGATGTTTTAGTCTAAAGAGAGCCTATAGCCTATTATAGTCCTTTTAGGACATAATCGCAATTTTGTACACGTTCTAGCAAAAGTGTTGTTTCCTTCGGGGGTCTAACTTAACATAAGTCTTAGTCATTTACAGGGATTTTTTCCCCTGCAGAGTTGCTGTATTCATAGAGGAAAGCCATTTCAGTATATTTGGCAATCATAGCTCATGGGGAACATCCTTATAAGCTTCTTAAAAATCCAGGTCTTATTTGTAATATCACAAGTATTAGTTCTTGATCTAGATTGATCAATTGTATCTGTTGAGGTTGTGCCCCAGGATCCTAAGGCTGCATAGATTTTCCTGTATTTGGATGCCATAATCTTTGTCTAATTTTATCACGCTATCACGTAAATTTTTTGCCTGTTTTCCTTCACGGTGTAGTAGATAAATGGCTTTTTCTCCTTCACATCCCTCTTTTTTTCACTTTAACAGTCCTTTTCTGGATCTGTTTCTTTTCTATTTTCTGGCACTTAGGTCCATTCCTTGCCCTGTTTCAGTTTTTATAATCGCACTAGTCTTATGGATAAATACATCACATCACCATCCCTCACTCCTAGAAATAATCTAGGCATGGCAGCTAAACACAGGGACTGCAGGAATAAGCACCTTATAGAGGCTCCCCCAGAAACTCAAAAGGAAACTACCTCAGCAAATACTCAAAATATTTTGATCACTCAAGACTCACAAGCCCTAGTTTCCAGTATATTAGAAGCTATATCTCCCAAGTTTGATCTCTTAAAGAATGAAATCAAGCAGGATATTTTATTATTAACAGCAGAAGTAAGGCAATTTTCTAAAAGGCTCCAGGAAGCTGAACAAAGAATCTCAGACCTACAAGATGTAACAAACTCTTACATTACAAAGATTGAGGGCAATCAGAGTGAGATAACCAAAATCCAGGCCAAGGTAGATGACCTAGAAAATAGGTCAAGAAGGAATAACCTTAGAATTGTTGGGTACCCAGAATCCACCCAGCAAGAGGATCTCATGAAATTTATGACACTTATTTTGCCTCAAATGTTAAATATCCCTTCACTTCAGATACCTGTTTTCATTGAAAGAGTCCACAGACTGGGTAGACCCATGGTTAGCTCTGGAAGCTTTGCCAGACCAAGACCAATTATTGCTAGGTTCCTGAATTTTCAAGATAAAATGTTATTTTTACAATATTACCGCAAAAATCAACCTATTCTTCACAATGGTACTAAAATTTTGCTTTTTCAAGATTTCTCTATTGAGACTTCCTTGAAAAGGAGGGAACTCTCCCCAGTCTGTGGCAAAATGATAAAAAACTGGGTGGCAGGCCACAATTATTTACCCTGCCAGACTCAAATTGTCGTTAGGGGGCCAAATCCTCTTTTTTGATTCGGCAGTTGAGGCAGAGAGAAAGTTAGCTGAACATGGGATCAATTGACAGTAAAGCTAAGTTCAGTCAGGCCATGATCCCAATTGTAATTATAATTATGATGTTTTCAGTAGTCAAAAAGGTACAAGTAGGGGGTGTGTCCGGGCTCTGGCCCAAGATGGTCGCAAAACTGAAGACTCTGCTTAAGGCATTACATTCCGTCGTGTAATCAAGATTTGTGTAAGCCATCCACCACTGAACTACATACCTTTTTATAGAGGAGAGATTACTGGATCGAATGGGACTTATATTTGCACTTTTATGCTGCAAGTCTTTCAGACTGGACCGTTGGGAACCTTGGCGGCTCTTTTAGAGAAGGTACTCAACACCCCCCCTGGGACACCAGGTATAGAGAGAATATATGAAGTTCTCTTAATCTTTTTGTTTTCTACGATATGAAGGAGATACTTACCCTAATACAGGCTCTATTGAAAGAGCGAGAAAGGCAGATATGCGAGAGGATTGATCGCATTGCAACTATTTCTGCACCGCATCATGGTGATAATTTGGAGACTGCCAATTACACATTGGGCATATGGCGCTCAGATCTGGAGAGGTCCGAGATCAAGGAGGAGAGCACAGAGGCGCTGCAAAGCCTGTCTCAAGAAGTCCACCCTAACCCAGATCTAGAAGAGTGTGGAACGGAAGGTCCTCTAACGGATGTGGCAGAAACGGCTGATACCGAGTGCGGAGAAGATCGTCAGGCTGGTGTCACTTGTGGGGGCTCGGTGGGGAGAGCGGCCGGATCCCTGACGCATGGCCCTGCCGGGGGACAAAAGCTGCAGATGGATGGTCGCTGCACTATTGCTTACACAGCCTCAGCTAAAGACGTGTCCCTACAGGGATTGGTCGAATCATCAGAAGGCTCCTGGTATCTTAATACCCCTGTGAAAGTCGGTATCGGGTGACACTCCGAGTACAGTGGAAACCCTAGACCGGAGGGCTTGATATAGTATCCTGACTTTGCTTTAGACTTGGGCACTTTGATGAAGATCGCGAGGTTTGAAGTTAAGGCCCAGGACGCTATAAGTTATTTAGTTGGACTCCCACACTCTGTACCGGTTTGGCTGCAAATTTACATGTTTTGGGAAATGCTCTATATAACCGTATATATTTATATATATATAAATTTCTGCTTAGGTGAACATGCACATATAGGTGTCCTTTATACAGGGTGGATGACTGGTTAGTGATTAGGATAAAGGATTTAAATGCAGTATGTTGTAGGATTTTGGCGCTATACACTTAAAGCAGAGTAACGATGTGAGGTACAGACATATGTTAGTGCCCTACCTACTCTTTTGTGCGCTGTTTTTCCATAATGTGTACTTTGATGTTATGCTAACCTATATACAGCTCCACAAATAGTACTAGCTATATTAGGATTGCTAACCTAGATAAGTGACATAAAATGTGACGTTTTAGAGTTTATTACCCTGCACATATGTTTAGTTTGCACATGACTTTAGTTATCTAAATATCTTTTGTCTTCTACTGGTTATTCTCAATGCTAGGTCATTTAACTGTGATGATGTATGTGTATGTATGCAGGTGTATACATGTATATATAACGAACAAGGTTTCATATTCCTACTGTACTAAACATGCTGTTCAATACTATATGCAAAACTCCATAGAATACCCTGCTAATATAATTTTAATATAGGAGTGGAATATATAATACGTGTTAGTTAATGGTTGCAGGGGTTGCCCAGGATATCTATCTAATCCCCTACATGTATCTCTAATTCCTTTTCAACACTCAGGGTCTAAAATAGGCCGCTGTTAGTTAATTGAGGTATATTTCATTCCTATTCGTGGCCTATATGTCTCTTATTATATTACTTTATCTAAAATAGGTCCAAGATTGGATATGCTTGATATAATGTTATAATGAAAAAGAGGTTTAGTTTGTAGTTTGCACATTAAATTTCTGCTTTTTGTTACTAGGTCATAAATGGCATTTGACATGTCTTTTGCATCGTGCAAACTTGATGCTACTTGCATTTGTAAACCTCAATATATTCTTTTATGTAGAATAGACCCAAGATTGGACCTGCTAATACTTCCCCTAATTTTTACCCCCTGTTTCGTCTACATCCGTGGCCCAAGAGCGGTCACAAATCCTTAGCTGGGGTATGCCTCACCTATGCTTGTTTGTGTATTATTATGAGGGGCTCTTTGACATAATGTTATAATGAAAAAGAGGTTTCGTTTGTAGTTTGCACCTTAAATTTCTGCTTTTTGTACTGAGTCACAAATGGCATTGTATTGTGTGATATTGATATGTTAGTCCTGGAGAGCCTTTGGGCATGTGGATCTAGACATGGGTCACTGGTTGGTATGTGATCTATAGTTTAGACCTATGCTGAGGTACTCTGAAGGTCCAAAAATGGCCAACCTGGGATTTATAGATAATTTTACATAATTCTAAGATTTTGATTTGTACTGTGATGTGCTAACATATATGTAAATGATTTGGGCCTTATTGTTGTCCTTTGACATGCCCTTTGTATTGTGCAAACTTGATGTTACTTGTATTTGTAAACCTCAATAAAAATTATTTAAAAAAAAAAAAAGGTACAAGTAGTAAGACCCCTCATTTTATTTTATTTTTTTCCTTCCCTCTCCTTCTCTCTCCCTTCACTCCATCCTCTTTCCCGAACAAAAATATATAAATAAAGATATCAGATTCACTTCATGGAATATAGGGGGTATTGCTTTGCCCATTAAACAAAAAACTATTGTAACACATTTACAGAGGCTTAATACCTCCATAGCTTTACTACAAGAGACACATCTAAATACTGAGGAGTCGCTGAAACTAAAAACCTCTTGGGTGGCTGAAATACTGTTTACTCCTTCACTAAATAGAAAAAAAGGAGTGGCTATTCTCCTGGGGAAAAAATTGACATGTTAAATTACTCACAATAACTGATCCTGACAGTAGATATTTAATTTTAAAATTCAAAATTGTGAATTCAACTTACACTATCTGTAACCTCTACGCACCTAATATAATTGATCCAGAGTTTTGGGATTCCCTCCAGGCTAAAACCCTGCAGGTAGCGGAGGGGCACGTGATTTTAGCGGGAGATTTTAACATGGCCCCTCGGTACCCTTTGGATAAGCTTAGGCGAGGAGATTCCCAAAACCCCCCCAAAAAAGATAACTTAGAATCAAAAATGTTTAACTCTGTCTTTCAAAAGCTTACAGTTAAAGAGTTATTGAGAATTCAGAATCCGGATACAAGAAATTACACCTGTTACTCTAAAGTATTTAAGTCACTGTCAAGAATTGACCTTATATTAACAAGTGACAGTCTTTACCAAGCTGCTGCTAAAGCTTCAATATCAGAAATATGCATATCAAAACCATGCTCCTATAATGCTTGACATTCCATATAAAAATGCTAGTCCACGAGGGCCACGTTTTTTCTACCCAAAATATCTTAGTAAAAATCTAAAGTTTAGTAATTGGTTGTAAGAAATCACTTGTTTATGTGACAATTCTTTACTTATCTTTAGTACTTTAGAAGTAGAACTGTGGTAATATGTTAATGTAACAAACTGGGAAATATGCTTGCTAGTAAGGAAGCATATAATCCTAATCTGTATTTATATTGCCTCAATAAGCTTCCAATATCAAAGAGTAATGAATACAGGAATGCTTTAGAGGCAGAACAAAGGATATATATTTCTCAAGACAGGAGCAGTAACTAGTTAAGGAAAATACCCTGATTAGTACTCATAGCATGTTTAATATGGCACACTGCAGGTGAGGAGTTAATATAACCATTTAGTAATGGTAGTGCTAGTAGCTTGATGGCAGATTTATACAGTGTAACACATAGAGGAATGTCAATATTATGGCAAGCTTAAATATGGAAGTAGTGAGATTAGCAGACTTAGAACACTACAAGTAAAAGCTTATACGGAACCTGATAACCTCATGTGTCGCTATACTTGTTGCAAGCTGAAGGCACTGTGAGTGCTTGAGATCCGGAAGGCTGTGTCAGAGCAGCTGGAAGTCTGTGCACGCTGTGAAGTTGGAACGCTGCCAGGCCTGAGCAGCGTGTGAGGAGTGAATGGCTTGCAGTGACGTCAGAGGAAGCCAGGTAGGAAGACAACAAGCAGCGCTTTTGCCAAGGTGTGCAAGTGAAGTAGTTTAAATGCAGCCGAGTACTTTCTTACACCAGGATACAAGCTGGAGTTGTGAGTTAATCACTTCAATAAACCAGCAAAGAGTAATTAGACAGTGCAGGCTTTATAGGCAGGAGGAGACAATGTTAAGGTGGTATAGGCTTGATATGGCAAAGTATATATTAAGGTGGAATGTGTGAGATAGGACCATGACATACTCCCCCCCCAAGGAAACATCAAAGAGGTTTCAGGGAGAAGGACGATCCGGATGCCTCCGATAAAACAAAGAGACCAACCTATCTGCAGAGAGATTTGAGGCGGGTTCCCAAGAGTCCTCCGAAGAGTCGTACCCGGACCAATGAACCAGATACTGCAGTTCACCAAGCCAACGTCTAGAGTCCAGAATGGCCTGGACCTCGTACTCAGGATCCGGGGTAGGAGAACCCAGGGAAGTGGCTGATAGAGGGGTAGAAGAGTAGCAAGGCTTGATGAGGGACACATGAAATGTCGGGTGAATGCGGTAAGTGGAAGGAAGCTGTAGAGTCACCGTAACCGGGTTTGGAAGAGCAATGATAGAAAAAGGACCAACAAAAAGTTTGTTAAACTTCTTGCAAGGAGTTGGAATCCTCAGATTCTTTGCCGATAACCAGACTTTTTGTCCTACAGCGTAGGTAGGATGAGGGCGATGGCGTAGGTCATAGAACCTCTTTTGGGTGGCCTGTGCTTGCTTGATGTTATCCTGTATGGCGACGTAAGTCTGCTTAATGGAATTGACGAGATCATTCACCTGAGGACAAGGTGAGTGTGTCATAGGCAATGGATGAAATCGGGGATGGTAGCCTGAATTGATATAAAAGGGAGAAAACCCCGTAGAAGTATTGGTGGTATTATTATATGCAAACTCAGCATGTGGGAGGTACGTGGCCCAAGATTCTTGTTTGTGGGAACAGTAGCAACGTAAAAATTGCTCCAGCCACTGGTTGGTTCTCTCACACTGTCCATTGGTCTGTGGGTGGTACGATGTGGTCAAACACTGATGTATGTCTAGTGAGGTACAAAGATGTCTCCAAAATTTTGAGGTGAATTGTGAGCCTCTGTCGCTGAGTACTGTAGTGGGTATTCCATGTAAACGAATAATCTCTCTAAGAAATAACTGAGCTGATTTTTGTGCAGTGGGTAGAGTTTCGGTTGGAATGAAATGTGCCATCTTTGACATGAGATCCACAACAACAAAAATGACGGTGTAACCTTCAGATTTAGGCAAATCAACTACAAAGTCCATGGAGACAGAAGTCCACGGAAATTCGGGAATAGGGAGGTTCTGTAGTAAACCCAGAGGTGGTTGGTGTGAGGGCTTACAGGTTTGACAGGTAACGCAGAGTTTGATGTATTCTTTAACAGTGGTTCTCATAGAAGGCCACCAAAAATACCTCTGTAGAAGGTCAAGTGTCTTGTGTATACCCATATGACCTGCTAATAATGAATCATGGGCAATGGACACTGCCTGATCTCGCAGCGAGGGTGGAACATATAGCCTTGAATCCTTGTAGAGGATTCCAGCATTATCAGGGGTAAGCGTGTAAGCGGTCTTAGTAATGTCTTGTTGTTGATGTGTTTTTAGATCTGTGAGATCATTTGATAGAAGACCTACAAAAGAAGATTTTGGAATGATGGTGGATGGAAATTGAGTAGACTCAGGCTTTTTATCCCTTCTAGATAAAGCATCTGCCTTTCCATTCCGTATGCCAGGACGGTAGGCTATGTGGAAGGAGAAACGAGAGAAGTAGAGGCTCCAGCGGAGCTGTCGAGCAGAAAGAGTTCTGTTTGTCTGGAGATACTGTAGATTCTTATGATCAGTAAATATCACTATAGGTTGCTCCGTACCCTCCAATAAATGCCTCCATTGGTCAAAGGATGACTTAATAGCCAACAACTCCTTTTCACCAACTGGATAATTCAGCTCAGCTGGTGTCAGGAGCCTAGAGAAATAAGACACAGGATGTAATGAGTCCTTAGGAGTGGATCTCTGGGATAACACGGAGCCAATGGCATATTCTGATGCGTCAACCTCTAATACGAATTGACACTTTGTGTTTGGTAGATGGAGTATCGGAGAGGTGGTAAAGAGATGCTTTAATTGGTCAAAGGCGGTTTGAGCCTCAGGTGTCCAACAAAATGGAGTCTTTCCCTTAGTCAGATTTGTCAGGGGTTTTGTGATGGCAGCAAAGTTTTGAATAAAGCGTCTATAAAAATTTGCGAAGCCCAAGAACCTTTGAACTTCTTTCACAGAAGAGGGTATAGGCCATGATGATATGGCTGAAATTTTGTTATCCTCCATCTTAATCTGACCCTTACTGATGTGATAACCCAAGAAAGACACCTCTGTGACGTGAAACAAACATTTTTCTAATTTAACATAGAGTCTATGTGTTTGTAGTCTAGACAACACAAGCCTGACATGTTGTATATGTTCTGTCAAAGAGGGTGAGTAAATAAGAATGTCGTCTAAGTAGACAACCAAAAACGTGTCAAGGACATCTCTAAAAATATCATTAATGAAGTTCTGGAATGTCGCCGGGGCATTGCACAGACCGAATGGCATAACCGTATACTCATAGAGACCATACCTAGTCCTAAATGCGGTCAGCCACTCGTCCCCGGCTCTTATTCTGACAAGGTTATAGGCACCCCTCAGATCTAGTTTAGTGAACACTGTGGCGCCACGTAACCTCTCAATCAGTTCTGGGATGAGAGGTAGTGGGTATCTGTTTTTTATTGTTATTTTGTTCAGCTCGCGATAATCTATTATCGGGCGTAAAGACCCATCCTTGTTCTTTACAAAAAACATAGCTGCTGCTGCAGGTGAGGTGGAGGGACGGATGAACCCTTTTTTTAAATTCTCAGTAATATAAGTTTTAAGGTGTTGTAACTCAGGTCTTGAGAGGGGATAAATATGACCATGAGGTATGGTTGCACCAGGCAGCAGATCTATGGGGCAATCGTAGGCCCTATGGGGAGGCAATACCTCTGCCTCTTTTTTATCGAAAACGTTTGAAAAATCAGAATATTCAACTGGTATGACAGGAGTGGATGTGATCAAAATATGTTTCCTAGGGAAGCAAGTGTTAGAACAGTAAGAGGAGGGGAAGGAGAGAGAAAGAGTGGACCAATGCAGAGTGGGTTGGTGTAAACGAAGCCAAGAGATGCCCAGTACAATAGGGTAAATAGGAGAGGATATGATATCGAAAGTAATTGTTTCAGTGTGACCAGAGGGAGTTGTGACTAACAGAGGGACAGTTTGATGTGACACTGGACCAGAAGCTAAATGTGACCCGTCAATGACTTTGAGAGGCAGTGGAATGCTTTTTAACTGAAAAGGAATTTTATTAGAATGAACCAAACGAACATCAATGAAATTGGTACAAGCGCCTGTATCAACGATGGCGTTACTGCTAATCCTGTGCTGATCCCACTGTAATTGTAAAGGTAAGGTAAAGTAAGTTGATGTAGCTGACTTTGTGTGAAGACAGTTACTATTTGATTTTGTCTTACCTCGCTTTTGCTTCAGAAGCAGGGGACAATCCTTAACCACATGCTGCGTACCAGCACAATACATACACAGATTGAGATTACGGCGTCTGGTCTTTTCTTGCATAGTGAGAGGTCCTCTCAGAAAGCTAATGTCCATAGGCTGGTCAGGGGGAGCAGTAGCAGTAGGCGGAGTCGGGAGCAACCGGCGTGTGGGGTGGCTAGAACTACCTTTTTCCTGCCTTCGCTCTCGGAGCCTGCGATCTATAGTAGTTGTTAAAGTATAGAAATCCTCTAGGCGATCTGGTATGCCAGTTCTGGAGAGTTCGTCCTTTACTTCCTCTGACAACCCCATTCGATACTGATTCTTGAGAGAGACCTCATTCCAGAGCGAATCTCTGGCCCAAATCTTGAAACGAGTAATATACTCCTCCACTGGAGCTTTTAACTGTTTGAGTCCTCTGAGTTTAGTTTCAGCAGTAATCTGACGATAAGGATCATCATAAAGGTTGGATAAAGCCTTTAAGAAGGCATCAAAAGAATTCAGAATTGGGTCCTGGGACTCATAAAATGAGTCAGCCCAGGCCCGAGGTTCCCCTCGCAGGTATGAGAGAACAGTTAATACTTTGGATCTGTCTGTAGGATAAGTTCTCGGTTTTAAATCGAATAACAACAGGCAGGCGTTTCTGAACTGGCGAAAAGTGGATCTATCACCAGTAAATTTCTCAGGGTAAGAAACCTGGGGCTCAGCCTGGTGGTCATTTCCAGCATTCCTATTGGCCAACACTTCTCTAAGACAGGCTTTGAGACTTTGGTTTTCCACCTGTATATCTCTAAATGCCTGAGTTAAGTTGTCCAGGCGCTGGTTTAAATTATGTAGCTGGGGGGCCACATCTGATGGCTCCATAGTAAAAAAAAAATTATTTTATTTTTTTTATTTTATTTTTTTTTAAGGCTGGTTTATTATGTAAGAAATCACTTGTTTATGTGACAATTCTTTACTTATCTTTAGTACTTTAGAAGTAGAACTGTGGTAATATGTTAATGTAACAAACTGGGAAATATGCTTGCTAGTAAGGAAGCATATAATCCTAATCTGTATTTATATTGCCTCAATAAGCTTCCAATATCAAAGAGTAATGAATACAGGAATGCTTTAGAGGCAGAACAAAGGATATATATTTCTCAAGACAGGAGCAGTAACTAGTTAAGGAAAATACCCTGATTAGTACTCATAGCATGTTTAATATGGCACACTGCAGGTGAGGAGTTAATATAACCATTTAGTAATGGTAGTGCTAGTAGCTTGATGGCAGATTTATACAGTGTAACACATAGAGGAATGTCAATATTATGGCAAGCTTAAATATGGAAGTAGTGAGATTAGCAGACTTAGAACACTACAAGTAAAAGCTTATACGGAACCTGATAACCTCATGTGTCGCTATACTTGTTGCAAGCTGAAGGCACTGTGAGTGCTTGAGATCCGGAAGGCTGTGTCAGAGCAGCTGGAAGTCTGTGCACGCTGTGAAGTTGGAACGCTGCCAGGCCTGAGCAGCGTGTGAGGAGTGAATGGCTTGCAGTGACGTCAGAGGAAGCCAGGTAGGAAGACAACAAGCAGCGCTTTTGCCAAGGTGTGCAAGTGAAGTAGTTTAAATGCAGCCGAGTACTTTCTTACACCAGGATACAAGCTGGAGTTGTGAGTTAATCACTTCAATAAACCAGCAAAGAGTAATTAGACAGTGCAGGCTTTATAGGCAGGAGGAGACAATGTTAAGGTGGTATAGGCTTGATATGGCAAAGTATATATTAAGGTGGAATGTGTGAGATAGGACCATGACATTGGTTGAAAGCTAAAATGGATGAATTTTTCCATTTTAACATTGGCACAGTTCCTAGCTTCTCGATCATTTGGGAGACTGCGAAAGCAGTATTAAGAGGAGAAATTATTGCGTATATGGCCAAGGTCAAGCGAGATTCGCGCTTAAAGGAGAGACAGGTAATAGCTGCTGTAATTAATGCATATAATAGATATTTAAGTTTTTCCTCGGAGGATAATTGGATAAGATATATTAGGGCAAAGAGAAAACGAGACACCTTTTTAACCTCTCACACAGTATGTGCAGATTTGAAATATCAAGCAAGACTATATAAATTTGGTAATAAATCAGGTAAATTATTATCTAAGCTGGTAAAAAACTCCAGACATTCCTCGACAATAGAAAACATCCAGGTTAGAGAGAAGTCACTTATCTTTCTGGAAGAAATCTCTGAATCTTTTTATCAATACTATAAAACAATTTACTCCGCTTCTTCTTCGGAAATGGCTGCAAGTGCAAGAATTTAATCTTAACTTAAACTCTCCAATATCAGAGTTAGAAGTGAATCATGCTATTCAACTATTGAAACTGGATAAAGCTCCAGGCCCGGATGCGCTGCCAAATGAATTCTCTAAAAGTTTGGCGTCAACAATTACTCCTCACCTAACTAACGGCTAGATTTGGAGTTTGGCGGTAGATGGGCTGCTAACGCTACGTGTGGTTTATGTATAACGCACGGCATTGTTTGACTCCGGTATTTAGAGTTCAAAAAAGATCATCTAACGATGCTCCTAACGCGTGTATTTCACACGCGGAATCCTGCCCGCGTTAGACAGTCTCCCATAGAGATCAATGGAAAAGCAAAATAAATAGCTTTTTTCACCTAACACTCGATCTCGCGAGAAATACGCACAGCTCGGTCATATGACGCATACCACATCATGCACAACAATAACACGCCGCAAATGTCACAACAACAATCACTCAACAAAGCACAGAAGCATTACACATTCACAAGCGGGGGGATTTTTATTAAAATTTAATACAGGGAATACGCATATACTTTAAGATGCGGAAATACGCTAAATAACAACAAGGAAAAAAAAATATACATACACTAGCAAAATAATCGCATTCAATATCACTATATATTAGGACAAACATACATATACAACACTTCACTAATAACACACCATCGCAAATTCACATTTAAACAGAATACTATTGGACAATGTTATAGAAAACGAGCACTATGACATCATCGCATTCTACACATTCCACAAATACTAACTCCAAATGAGCATGCGCAAATTCACACAACTAATACACATTGCACTAATATTAATTGCTAATAAAGCACACCTGAACACAATTTACAACGGAAATTGGTACATCATTAAACATTTACACAGGGTATATAAGCACCACACAAGCATGGCTTCTTTGACTGTGTTGCTGGTGGGTCTTTGGAGATTGGAGGTTTAAGATTAGAGAGTTTGTGCATTATTGTGAGTGAGTTAGTGTTAGTGTGAGAGAGTCAGTTGTTAGTGTTATCGTGAGTGAGTTAGTGGGAGTTAGTGGGAGTGGGAGAGAGTCAGTTAGTGGGAGCGTGAGTGAGTTAGTGGTAGTGGGAGTTGTTAGTGAGAGTTAGTGGTAGTGTGAGAGAGTCAGTTAGTGGGAGCGTGAGTTAGTGCTAGTGTGAGTTATTGAGAGTTAGTGGGAGTGTGAGTTAGTGAGAATTAGTAGTAGTGTGAGTTAGTGAGAATTAGTAATAGTGTGAGTTAGCGAGCGAGTGATTTTTCTGTACACTTAACACATTTACACGCAAACACATTCAATACATACATACACTTATCAATAACACTACATACACTCCATACCCCATTCCCTGTAGTCCCATTCCCTTTCATCCCATTTACTCTTATCCCATACCCCATCCCCATCCCATACCCATCCCCTAGTTACATTTAGTTTACATATCCTCCTTTTAGTCTTCTTCTTCTTTTTGTTTATTTAAATACTCCTTACCCTCTTTGTTTTTTTAGATCCCTCTCACACTTTCAGAACTTATTTTGTCTTTTTAGTTCTTTATTTTGACCCCCTTTCATTTCATCACACTCACTTTTTGTTTGATTATTTGGGGTTTAGTTTAGGGAACAGATAGAGGGCAGGCAGGGGAGAGGTAGAGGGGGGAGGAGAGGGAGGGGGAGAGGAACAGGGCAGGAAGGGGGGCAGGAAGGGGGGCAGGAAGCGGGGGTGGAAGCGGTGGGTGGACCCAGCCACTTGGTTCAAGATGAACAAGTGGCTGGGCCCAGTGGCGGACAGAGTAGGGCTTCACAGTCCGGGAAACAGAGGGCATCGTCACAGGGGAAGGCCAAGGCGACTAGGGAGGCGAGGTTTTCGATGGAGGAGAAGGAGGCCCTCGTAGAGGCCTATATGGCCAGGTATAGGAGGCTGCAGCACCAGAAGACCACCCCGACTGAGAAGAGGAAGCTCTGGCATGAGATAAGGAATGCAGTCAATGCAGTGGGTGGCCGGAACAGAGATATGGACTCTATAAAACATCGCTACCGGGACTGTAAGATGGATCTCAAGAAAAAGTTAAGCCTGGAGGCCCGACATTCCGCAGGAACCGGTGGCGGCCCTGCCCTGGAAATCGAGTACTGCCGATGGGAGGAAATGTTGCGGCCCAGCATCTCCGAGGTGGATGTAGTTGGTATCGGAGGAATTGATACCGGGAACCTGCCATTCTCAGCTGACGGTAAGCTCATTTAAGAATAAATTCACATACTAATGTATTTCAAGGGACACTATACGCAAACCTTTACTTTCATGATTAAGGTAGCGAATACAATTTGACAAAACATTCAAATGTACTTATATTACCTAATTTGAATTATTCTTGAGATATATTTTAATGAAGAAATAGCCATGCACACGGTGAACCAATCACAGGAGGCAGCTATATTCAGCTAACAATCAGCATCTTCTAAGCATATTTAGATATGCTTTTCAGCAAAGAATATCCAGAGAATGAAGCTAATTAGATAAGAAAAGTACATTAGAAAGTTGATTATAAATGTATGCTTCTAAATCATGAAAGATAAAACATTGGGTTTCATGTCCCTTTAAGGATCAGATTAATGCTATAACGTTATTTACACGCATTCACAATTACTTTGCGGTTACATCAGTATCTAGGCTATAGGTTAGGTGTGCATTTAAACAGACTGAAAACAAACGCTAAAACATTCAGATTTAACAGAGATATCACAAACACGGTTTAGAAAATGCGGAAATCGTATTGATTGTTAGATTTCAAAGTGGATTAATGATTCTGCATTTGTAATTGTATCGTAATCTAAGTCATTTAAAGCTTGATTTGGAAATATGCTAATATATACATTTTTTATTTTTTCAAATATACAGAGTCTGGGGAGGAGGCAGCACAACAAATACAGCCTCCTCCATCTCCCCGGGATGAGAGTGGTGGGGAGGAATTTCCACTTCGGAGGGAAGAGGCCCCCCCTGATGAAGAGGGCACGGAAGCAGATGAAGAGGCCCCGGAAGCAGAGGAGGAGGCCGCGGAACCAGAGGCCCCTCAAGGACCCGCACCCCGCCGTGCACGGGCACCCCGCCCTGCACGGGTACCCCGCCAAGCACAACAACAGGAAATAGCGGAGGTGTGGGTTCTACTAGACTACATAGACCAGATGCGTAACTCCCGGATACAAAATATAGAAGGCCGAACTCGAATTCTTGAAGGACAAAACCAAATAATTGAAGGCCAAAACCAAATAATAAACATACTTAATAGAATAGAAGAAGGGCAAAACAGAATCATTAATCTACACCAAGAGATGTTTAATTTTTTCCGGGAGGCGCATGCTGGTCTGCCTCCTGGTCCGCCTCCTGCTGCTGGGCCTCCTGCTGCTGGGCCATCTTCTCCTGCCGGGCCATCTTCTCCTGCCGGGACATCTCCTCCTGCCGAGCCATCTCCTCCTCCTCAGCTATCTTCTCCTCCTCAGCCATCTTCTCCTCCTCAGCCATCTTCTCCTCCTCACCTTGGTCGTCCCAGTACTCTTCCTTCCACTCTTCCCACAACATCTCCAAGGAGAACTCATCAGAGTCGGCAGTTGCCCCTCCCAGAGCCTCAGCCCCGTGGGAAGAGGGGAAGGAAGAGGAAGTAAGTATTTGTTTTCATGTTTAATGTTTTTTTTATTTAATGTGTAATGGATAGGTATGTGATGATGTGGTTTTCATACACTTGTGGACCACACTCTGTATATAATCTACTTCTATGGGACCGGGTCCATGGAGGCAGATTGTTTGCAGAGTGTGGGTTATAAGTGTGTGAAAACCACATCATCACATACCTATCCTTGTTCATGATATTGATTGGTTTCTGTGATGTGATGTCCAAACTGTTTCCCGAATCGCAAACAAAATTACCATTACAATTATCCATGATGGCATATTACTGTTTGAATGCCAATAACACAGCTTAAAGGGATAGTCAGAAAATTATTGATTACAAAGAAAACACTGTATTACGCATTATCAAGTTGGAAACAACAAAACATGGAGAAATACGTGTGACTTATGTGCTTACCCTTGTATCTATGACTATGAAAAATGACCACTTATTTGTTGTTCTGACATAACAACATTTTAGATATCAATGATCAATACATGGTAAATAATATGCTGTATGAGCACAAGGTTTTACATATACAAATGCTATCCAAATGCCCTCTAGTGGTCAAATTGTATAATGATTACATGCACTCTTCAAGCTCTAAGAAATGAGCACACGAACCTCATAGGTTTAGCTAGCAAATTAAAATAAACACAGACAAATGATTAATTGGTGAGAAACCTTTGATATCATTGATATTACAAAATTGACTTTTAGAATAATGCAAAACATTATTTGTTTTCTAAACTGTCCCTTTAACAAAATTACATATGCTAACATATATTTGAAGATTGTTGGTATATCTACATGTATTTTTAGAAAGACATTTGTTTTAACAATGAATATGGTTTAAAGTCCTTTTAGGAGTGGGGGGTGAAAATATGCTAACAATAATATATTTGGAGATTAACCAATGTGGAACTCATACATGATACAAAAATAAACATTTGCATTTAAGGGACAGTATACTATATTTTTAACAGAACTGTATGTAATAGACACTACTAGAAACAACAAGATTAACATATACTGATATCAATATTACAAAGCTTTAAACACTTTCAAAGAAAATCGGGTTATCTCTATTGAAAATATAGATGAACCCCCATTACAACCGTAAAACAAGACAATACCCCATCATTAACATATGAAAAGACCCTTTACACAAACAGGAGAAAGCTGGAGATGGTACTCACATGAAACTCAGAGGCTTGGCGAGGAGTCTGAAAATTACTTACATTTTCTTTGAACAGAAGCAAAATGAAACGTGTATTTGTTAAACAATGGACTATCTAACTACACTGTCAGAAAAAAGGGTACGTTTGGGGTCCATTTGTGAACACTTAGGGTACAACTGCTGTGGTTGTACCCTCAATGGATCATAATTACACCTTAAAGGGCCATGAAACACACATTTTTTCTTTCATGATTTAGAAAGAGAATGTAATTTTAAAGATCTTTTTAATTTACTTATATTATCTAATTTGTTTTATTCTCTTGATATTCTTTGCTGAAAAGCATATCTAGATATGCTCATTAGCTGCTGATTGGTTGCTGCACATAGAAGCCTTGTGTGATTGGCTCACCATGTGCATTGCTTTTTCTTCAACTAAGGATATCTAAACAATGAAGCAAAATAAATAATAGAAGTAAATTGTAATGTTGTTTAAATTTCTATTCTCTATCTGAATCATGAAAGAAAGATTTTGGGTTTAGTGGCCCTTTAAGGAACTAATATGTACCATTTAGCGGTAAATAAGGTACAAATATGTTTCCAACTGTCAAAGGGTCCATGTCTGTACCATTTAATCTCCCCACAAAGGTACAATCACTTGTGTGAATAAAAGGTTGAGGGGGGTGGGTGCTTCAAGGCTGCTAAACCCTGCAAGTCCATATCATTTGTACAGCTCAATTATTCCTATTCACATAACTGTGACCCAAAATGAATGCAACATACATGTTGTACAGCAAAATAATTATGTTCAATTGTTGTTGGTAATATGCAAGAAGTAGGCAAAGCAAAAAAAAAATACTTAAAGGGACAGTCTACACCAGAATTGTTGTTGTTTAAAAAGATGGATAATCCCTTTATTACCCATTCCCCAGTTTTGCATAATCAACACAGTTCTATTAATATACTTTATATCTCTGTGATTACCTTGTATCTAAGCCTCTGCAGACTGCCCCCTTATCTCAGTGCTTTTGACAGGCATGCAGTTTAGCCAATCAGTGCAGACTCCTAAATAAATACATGGGAGTGAGCATATTGTTATCTATATGACACACATGAACTGTCTAACTGTGAAAAACTTTCAGAATGCTCTGAGCTAAGAGGCGGTTTTCAATGGTTCAATGGTGAAATCAGTTTGAGCTTAGCTAGGTTTAGATTTTCAAAAATATCACCAAGGGAACAAAGCATATTTAGTGATAAAAGTCAATTGGAAAGTTGTTTAAATTGTTATGCCCTATCTGAATCATGAAAGTTTTATTTTGACTAGACTGTCCCTTTAATAACCAATATATTTAATGATACTGTGTTGCTGGTTCTAAATAGCAAACAAGCACTTAACATTTTAATGTTTATATTTAGAGCATCAATATGTTAACTCTTAAACATAAAGCAAATGTATTAACTAAAAGTACAAAGAAAAAAAATGTTTAAACTCTATAAAATAAACAAGAGCTGTTTAAGAACCAGTTTTAAAAAAAAATAAAATAAAATTGTAACTGTTCCCCAGTCACATACTTGGACATTGTGTGAGATGCCATAGCGCCATCTGTTGGTTGAAATTTCCTTGACATGTGTAACACAGCTCCATCTATTGGTAGCAGGTTCATCACCAAAGTGTGTACTAGGAAAATAGACTCATTTGCATATAGTTTGCATAGAGCGACAATTCAATGTATGGTTGTGAGTTTTATCGTTTATCCCTCCCCCGAATCCCCCTTCTTTTCGTTAGAGTTATATTTTATTATTACGTTGTTTTCTATATGTTTTCTATATACAGTATTTATGTTTTATGTGGCATGTCACCCTAAATTAAATGAGGTGTTTTTAGAGTCTAGTACAGAGTGATATAAAACACATTGTGTACTTCCTTTTGGAGCTGGTTATTTAGCCTGGCTATTTCAGGTGGTTCTGTAGCAGTCTTTTATTAAAGCTGCAGTGTAGCTATTGTAATATTGCCTGAAAAAGTACATATTAATTGAATGCATATTTGAATGTTATATGCTAAATTTAATGAAACAGTGTTTGTAATATACTGTGTTGAGTACAAATTTGCCATCATGAGGTACAAAGGGCTTGTCACTGGGGCAGTACCCTTAAAAGGCCAGATTTGCACCATTTTTTATGGGTACAATATGGTACCATAGGACTGAGGTCCAATCTAGTCACCAATGGTACATATTTGCCTTTGAAAGGTACAATCTGCAAGGGTACCAATGTTAAAGGGTACAGCAGGTGTACCTTTGAGGGTACTGCCCCAGTGACAAGCTGTTGTACCCCTAAAGGTACAATTTTTGCACATTTTTTCTGACAGTGTAGAGACAAAATAAAAAGTTTTGATTTATAATGTGAGTGTCTAATGAACCTTTAATAGAATATACGACGAAATTACATTTAGAAGAAGTCGGCATCATATATTTAGCATATGATAAAGATAAATGCATATTGATTACTTGATTCTAACACAATAGCGCATATTTATGAATTAGATATCTTTAACATTAAACACAACAGTCATTTTACATAAAAAGGAACATATTCTTGACAAACATATTAAACAACATGGACTATAGAGATTTGCACTTGCCTGAAATTATCTTATGCATGAAAACATTTTGCTTTCGTTCGTTTATTCAACCAGACATCCAGCAAAAGAGAATGTGGTGGTCTTTATCAATTATGGTTCAACAATGTAACATGATGCAAACAATCCATATTCGCAATGTTTTTAAACTTGGCTTCATTCACAAACGTGTTTAACGTGCACAATCAAATATTTCGGGACTACGTAATACAATCAGACGTTTTTTTACCTTTGCATGTGACGTCTTAATTAACATGGCACTTCCTTGATCACGTAAGAACGCAATCCAATAAAAGGCACATTCCTGATCACGTAAGAACGCAAACCAAAAAAAAGGCGCATCCTTGATCACGTAAAAACGCCATCCAATAAAAGGTGCATCCTTGATCGCGTAAAAACGTCAGTCAATACAAGGAATCATTGGACAGCCTGGCAGGTGACGTCTTAAGCAACATGGCGCATCCGCGATCGCAGAAAAACCGCAGCCAATACAAGGACTTAGTTGACAGCTTGGCATATCACTAAGAAACGTATTTATATTTTTGAAACTAGTATGTGTCTAGATTGATATCTAGGAATGTCACGAAATCATGATTCATCTTTTCGGACTTGACTGTCCCTTTAACTATAGCTATGGTGTATATCTTTAACATTTAAAAGATACACATGAGAAATACATATGCCATTGATGTTTTAAGATATGTTTAGATTGTTTGAGAATAACAATAATGACACATGTATTGATCAAACGGGTCATTTATTCAAGTTGAAATATGGTCAGACTACCTATAGCCATATATGGGAGGAGAAGTATTTTTTAACAATATTTTGAAAAACATATTCCTCATATAAAATATGCGCATTACACACAGAGATTGATTTGGTTACACTTTTACAATAAGATAGAATAGAAAATGAAATACATGTGCTGTCAACATTACAATAAGATTGTTTATTATTAAGATTATATGTCCTTGTTCATGTAAAAAGGACAAAAACGCTTTAGAAATGGAAATACATTCATTAACAATTGTGCTCACCATCACTTAAAGGGACATGATTTTTATTTATAAAAAGAGGATACACAGAGACAATACTATTTCAATAAAATGAACACTTTACAGGGATTATATCATTGTATCAATCCTCAGATCATTTGTTAAAGGTGCATCAATTCATGCAGAGTTTATAAATACACACATGGATGTGAAATTTGAAATATACATATATAACAATCTTTATATACATATATAAAACAATTACTATGCTAATCATAATCATGCAATGATAAAGATTTTAGATAACAATATAAAGACAAAAATAAAAATTACATTGGAGATGTTAATCTTAAAGTCATTTACAATTGTATTACATATATGATTCAGGAAACAACATTATTTTGGGTATGTCCCTTTAAGGATCAACCAGATAAAATAGAGATTTCAATCAATGACATGAATAAGGAGGACAAAGAATCGTGCAATGACATGTCTTTTATTAGTATGTCAGAAAACAACAACGTTTATAAATAATATGGTAAAGATCTGGAAAATGGAGACATATGACAAGGTAACAGAGTGCATCACAGTCCATGAAGAGAGTTGCCAAGGGCCAGCATAGCCCCATTGGAGCCATATGACAAGGTAACAGAGTGCATCACAGTCCATGAAAAGAGTTGCCAAGGGCCAGCATAGCCCCATTGTAGATATATGACAAGGTAACAGAGTGCATCACAGTCCATGAAGAGAGTTGCCAAGGGCCAGCATAGCCCCATTGTAGATATATGACAAGGTAACAGAGTGCATCACAGTCCATGAAGAGAGTTGCCAAGGGCCACCATAGCCCCATTGTAGATATATGACAAGGTAACAGAGTGCATCACAGTCCATGAAGAGAGTTGCCAAGGGCCACCATAGCCCCATTGGAGCCATATGACAAGGTAACAGAGTACATCACAGTCCATGAAGAGAGTTGCCAAGGGCCACCATAGCCCCATTGTAGATATATGACAAGGTAACAGAGTGCATCACAGTCCATGAAGAGAGTTGCCAAGGGCCACCATAGCCCCATTGTAGCTATATGACAAGGTAACAGAGTGCATCACAGTCCATGAAGAGAGTTGCCAAGGGCCACCATAGCCCCATTGGAGCCATATGACAAGGTAACAGAGTGCATCACAGTCCATGAAGAGAGTTGCCAAGGGCCACCATAGCCCCATTGTAGATATATGACAAGGTAACAGAGTGCATCACAGTCCATGAAGAGAGTTGCCAAGGGCCACCATAGCCCCATTGTAGATATATGACAAGGTAACAGAGTGCATCACAGTCCATGAAGAGAGTTGCCAAGGGCCACCATAGCCCCATTGTAGATATATGACAAGGTAACAGAGTGCATCACAGTCCATGAAGAGAGTTGCCAAGGGCCACCATAGCCCCATTGGAGCCATATGACAAGGTAACAGAGTGCATCACAGTCCATGAAGAGAGTTGCCAAGGGCCACCATAGCCCCATTGTAGATATATGACAAGGTAACAGAGTGCATCACAGTCCATGAAGAGAGTTGCCAAGGGCCACCATAGCCCAATTGGAGCCATATGACAAGGTAACAGAGTGCATCACAGTCCATGAAGAGAGTTGCCAAGGGCCACCATAGCCCAATTGGAGCCATATGACAAGGTAAAAGAGTGCAACAGGCACAACAATAAACTTAAAAAAAGGCCAAATGGCAACAATAACAAAAACATCAACATGTGTACGGAGGATTCTTATCTGCGACCTTGGAGCATCTCCAGATCCTCCACTTACTGGTCATCCTCTACATCATCCTGTGCATGTCCAGCTCCAGATTCAGGCCTTGAATTTAATAGCATGATTTGACACAGAGTCAAATCCTGAACCCGGAGCTGGGCCTGCATGGTGTCGTTCATCCCTCTCAACACGGCCTGCTCTACTCGTGCTATACCTTCTAGCATGAGCCATGCTGAGTCACAGCCTAAAATAAAGAATAAATCAAATATTAAGGATAATTACACAACAGAAGAAAAAATAAGCAAAGATACATTGTCATCATAAAGACAAATCATTCTTTACATCAATTTGTTAAAATTGATTCTTTACACATTAAATATGTTATTCAGACAGACCGAAATCATTAAAGGGACAGTTTAATCAAACATGTTGTCCCCTTTAATTGGTTTTCGATGATCCACTTATACAGCTTGAGTGTATAAAATCTTGTTAAAGGATTTACATTGTACTTACATTAGCAATTTAAATATTTTAATTATACTGTGGTAGGCACACCTATCCTTAAACATTTTGGCGTTGAGGACAAGCTGTGTAAACATGGCAACCTGAAGAAATTACATTCCCACTGGGTTAGACAAGAGATAATGTATCAACATTTGTACATAAATTGTTGGATCCAAGTAGTGGTGATTGGTATATGTAGTGATATCAAATTAAAGGGACACTGAACCTAAATATTTAATTGACTGATTCAGATAGAGCATGACATTACAAATATTAAAAAAATTACACATATTCTTTAAATGTTTGAATTCTCTAGATAAATTTTGAATGCAAGAATGTAGGTTTATAGGGCAGGCCATATTTGTTTATCAACTTTGGTTGTCCCTGCTGGTTGATGGATCCATTCATCTAACAATAAAGAAATGATGTCCACAATTATTTTCTATTTAAAATTAATTCTAGGCTTTTCTTTGTTTAAATAAAGATAGCAAGAGAATGAAGAATAATTGATAAGAGTAGTAAATTATAAATTTGATTAACATTGCATGCTCTATTTCAATCACAATAGAAACAATTTGCCTTCAGTGTACCTTTAAGTATCTTATAATGTGGATTTTGAATGATACTTACAGCTGTGCCTGGGAAGGACAATCCGACACCCAGGACAATGAAGGTTGAGACAGGGGGGAGGGATGGGATTGGGTTGGGGAGGGATGGGATTGGGTTGGGGAGGGATGGGCTGCTGCTCTGGGGTAGCCCGTACAGCTGGGGAGTGGTGAGTTGGGGGCTGGGCAGCTGGGGTAGCTGTACGGGCCAAAAGACGGGGAGAGCAGCGAAGGGGGACGAAGGGGGCGTTTTTTGGGAGGGATATGACAGGACAAATGGGAAGGGCCGGGAGGGGAATGGGACTGGGCAGGGGGCTGGGCAGGGGACTGGGCAGGGGGCTGGACAGGGGACTGGGCAGGGGGCTGGGCAGGGGAGGAACAATGATGACCAGAAGCAGAGGATCCATCTGAAATAAATATAATAAATATATTAACATCTCATACATCATGAAATCAAATCAACGCATTTCAACTTGATTATGTTTGCAATATACTTAGAAGTGTGTTTAAATTTCTAAACAATGATGACATGAGGATATGGTATGCATATAGGCATATCAATGACTGTCTGTACAATTCTAAAATTATTATTGTGGTTTGGCCTAGAATATGCATGTGACATCATGATGGCATGAATTTAAAATCCAAATATTTAAACAAATCCAAGCATATCTTCATGCTGCCTGATATATAAAGGGGGCAGTAGTGTATTTGAACAGACAAATAATATTCCTTTTTAAAGTGCAAAAGCTGTAGACTTTGAATGTCTTCAATAAAATGATTTCCAATAAAGCAACATGTTGTAAACATGATAGATATATTTCACATACCATCAGACTTCAAGGCAGCCTCTTCCTCCTCCGTCACACATGTTAAATCAATCTCTGTAAAACATAACATGTTGTGTACACGTTAAGATCAGATATTATAACATATGTTACTGTTGCTCAAAGACACACATCAATGTTGCATTAATGATATACACACCCAAAGTTATGATTTACATCATTTTGATGGAGCATACAAATGACATTAGATGTGTTATTCTCAATGATTCAGATTTTCAATTTATTGTTTGTATTAATTTTAAAATCATAAAAGCATAGTACATAGAACATTTAAGATTTCTCATGTGTGTTTCACTTGATGATTGTTGTCAAAAATGAACATGGAAACAAACATATGCTATACATCTTCTGAATAACAAAGGTGTAGACTAAGAAAGTTTTAATTATTAATCTTTCAATATTCCAAGAAAATTAATATATAATCAGAGGAGTAAATTATATGTTTGTTTCAAATGTTATTCTTCATGAGAATCATGCTCATAATATTGATTACCAATACACCTTTAATGACATATAAATGAGTCAATGGACTTACCAGAAGACCGCAAATGCGGCTCTGTGTCAGTGCTGAATTCCTCAGGGCTCCCCACACCAACTCTCTCTATGAATGATATAGATATATATTAGTGAACACATTTGGGATAGCACTAAATCACATCTGTAGCGATTTTTAAGAATAATCAACTTGAAAATGTGAAGAATAGACCAGTCATTATCCAAAAAAATGCTTGATTGAATCAAGGGGATTCTGTTAAAAATGATGTATTGAACATATGTTTAATTTCTGACTATATTAGACATCAAAATCATCTCATACGATACTATTGCATATCTAAATATACCCATTGATCAATGTTCTTAAAAGAATACACACAAACCACATTTTGAATAACAGCTGTTGACAAATATAAACAAAGACATGTGGCACATCGATCCATTTGTGCAATGTACAGTAATCTTGTTTAGGACACAACACATATTTATCACAATACAAAACCAAATTGATTAGTACAAATATGTAATCATGGTGCTGTTAGAGTATGCTGATATCTATAAAGTAACTCCAACAGTGAATATGTGAATTATATATCAATATTGTCTAATCCAAAGAATGTAAAGATGAATGAATCTATTGTTTATTAAAGGGACACTGACATGATTTATTTCAATCATTGATTTCACTGTTCAAACTGTTCCAAATGATTTTACATTGACTCCTATTATAATTGGAATGTTGCTAAATTTTAATCTTAAATGCAGATAAGCAATATTGGATTCAATAAATATTGTTTGTTGAAGGTATCCACCAATCATCAATCAAAACCCAGGTTGGTCAACCAAAATTGAGCTGCAGATAAACGTACATTCTTGATTTTAAAATACATTTAGCAATAGAATATTTCACATATGATTATAGTATTATATTTAAATGTTGATTAATATTGCATGCTCTATCTGAATGACAACATTAATAATTTTAGCTCAGTGTCCCTTTAATATAAAAATATATTGATTTGACAATGTTGGTGTTAATGAATTCTCTACTCCATATGTTGATGTAATGAATGGGATTGAGCATGCAATTCCAATCTAATATGTTATTTAAGGATATCCTAAGAATTATTTAATTTTCATCTATTAAAGGGACATGAAGCTCTAAATGTGTAATTGTATACTTTTTGAAACTATGTACTACTGTTATCTGAACACATGATTTTAACTTTTGTAAAAATGCCAATTTATGCATAAAAAAACAGCCGGATAATACCAGTAATGCATTGTTTAACCTAAACCAAAATCCATTTTTTTTAAAAGAACTAAAACAATAGACTGAACCAATGTAGCTCATAAAATGTTTAAACAAAACAATAAAATCACGTTTAAAAATCATTCTATGTAAAATTTAGTTGGCATGTCCCTTAAATGACGTGATCAATTTCAAAAATGGAATCTATATTTTAAAAATCTAAACATATGCAAAAGTGTGTGTATTTTTAAAAAATTTATACAAATAAGATTAAGCAATACACAAGGGAAGAATATAAATTGGACATTCAAAGAATCTTACATTAAAATTAAGACATCCAGAATAGATGGGATATCTTAAATTCCAAACAAAATCAGAGTAGTCTTACAATGTAATCCTATTTTTTTTTTTATTTATTCTTATTTGCAAAAAGTTTTAAAATCCATTTTGCAGATACATATAAATATTGAACAATGTGGATTTAGTATGTAATGTTCTGTCCATGTTTCTAAGACAAATGTCAATTAAAATGAGACATACCATACTGTGACAAGCCCTGCCTTGAGGATCCAGCACCAACATCCAGATCTGTAATATATTAAATGAGGATTGGATATCATTAATACAAATCATGCCATGTTTAAAATCTTTACATTATTAGCAAATCAATTAAAAACTATTAATCCTTTGGTAGTCCCATGAGTTCATTGTTTCCTCAATTAAATTCATGATAAATATATCCTGTACTCTTATTTTCAATCAGTTGTGTTGTTTACTGTAGCTTAAATTATTTTTTTGTGTTATTTCATTCTCATCAATTGATGTGCATATGTTATAATTTTTTTGGATTCTGCTTTTTTATTTTTTTATTATGTCTAATATTGAAAATAAGAATACAGTATTCTTCACATATATAATAATTCACATTTCATTTTGACCAACATGTGTAAAACAATGCCACTTACAGCAAACCCATGTTAACGTGTATGCGCAATTCCATTTTCGCGATCATTGCGCAATGATTCCAAGCGGAATTACGCATCCGTCATTTGACCAACATGTGTAAAGCAATGCCACTTACAGCAAACCCATGTTAACGTGTATGCGCCATTCCATTTTCGCGATCATTGCGCTATGATTCCAAGTGGAATTACGCATCCGTCATTTGACCAACATATGTAAAGCAATGCCACTTACAGCAAACCCATGTTAACGTGTATGCGCCATTCCATTTTCGCGATCATTGCGCAATGATTCCAAGCGGAATTACGCATCCGTCATTTGACCAACATGTGTAAAGCAATGCCACTTACAGCAAACCCATGTTAACGTGTATGCGCAATTCCATTTTCGCTCTGTGACGCATATTCTGTAGAGCGCAAGAAACATCATTCCTATTTCATGTGTCACTAATCTAAAATCAGATATCTAAACATCATATGTAGTGTATATTGTGAGATCTTTATAGGTTTAGTATCTGACTATATACACATTTTGTAAAAAAATTAAAATATTAAGATATTATATGAAGTTGGATAGTTACCTGGTTCAGATTCTCCATCATCTCCTCCCAGGCCACCGGACGGAGAAGCAGCTGCCCTGGCCCCCGCGTCAGGACTTTCAGATCCCGCAGCTGGGAGGGAAGAAGAGGAGGCCGAGGATGGCGAGGATCTAAATCTTTTGGGGACCCAGAGATTGAGGAGCTCGCATAAAGTCACCTCATAAGGGAGTAGGTATAGTTTCCACGGGGCCTTTCTTTGGCCCCCTCTTTTACGGGCTTGTACCCAGTCCCTTATGAGGTTGACTTTTTTTGTTAAGTGCAACCTCATATCTCCGAATCTCCTCATGATTTGATCCTGGCTCCTCTGGACGTCACACACCAATATAACCGCATTGGTGATAGACTCCCAGAGGGCCTTCTTAACAGGCGCATCTGTCAACCTCCTCTTGTTCCCAAACAGCTGGGGATAAAAGTCCTTGACGGCGTGGACCAGTGCAGCGCTCTCCTGCTTGGTGAACCTGGGAGCTGACATGCCTGCTGGGTTTACGGATATGCTGGATATATATATAAATTATATATACAGTACGCCTGCAGGCATTAGAGAACTGACAAAGATGGCAACGTGTAATGGACTTTTATATGGTGAAGTAAACATGAGATGCACCATGGGACAAGTTATCTGTACATCTGATTGGATAAAAGTTTGAAATATTGTTATAATGTCTGTGAGACCATCCTGACTCAAGTTGTGTTTGTGTGATGAACTCTGATTGGCCGTTCCTTAATGTTTCATATCTTAGTAACTTCCTTACACATACCTCCTGGTGGTGCTGTAACTTCATTTTTCATGTAGACTTATTTGTAACTCATGGGCCTGTCATGCGGATATGTGTGACGCAGATTTAATATCCGTGATCCGTTAAATATTAATGATAAAATTCTATTTAAAATCTAATATTGTCACATTATTAAATGTTGTATATATTTTTCGGTTTAATAAGGGTCTGTTTCTTTAATACAAATACACATTTAATATTGTATGTCTTTATTGTTCATAAAATCCATTTCTTTACTTATTGTGAAGTATTGATATTGCTCTATTAAATGTATTTCATAATGCACATTGATTGTGCGCTATTGCGTGACATTAGACTCTAATGTTTAAAGATGCTAATCTGGTGTTTCAAGATGCGTTTCCCACGCAATATTTCTGAATGTTCAAATTCAGGTTATAATGTTATTAACTTGGATAATCTGTTTATAAATGTTAAACTACAGGTTTGTTTGTTATTAGTAAATAAACCTCGAGCTTGTATTTGTCTGAACTGCTCATATATGTTATTGTGCAATGGCGTCTTTATTTTTAAATAGACATTACAAACAAACAATTGTATCAAATGATCTGTAGAGATAGAAAATTGTTTAGACTTTAAAATGTAAATCAATTTATCTTAGTATTTAGATATCCTCAACAGAAGAAATTTAAATGCACATGGTTGAGCCAATCACATAAGGCATCTCTGTGCATCCACCAATCTTCATCTACTGAGCCTATCTCGATATACTTTTCAAGCAAAGTATGTCAAGATAAGAAGAGAAGTAAATACACTCTTTAAATCTCTTAAAGGGACACTGTCCAAACAAATTTAGCGTTTGTGATTCAGATTGAGCATGAAATGTTAAGCAACTTTATAATTTAATCCGATTCTCAAATGTTAAGAATTATCTTGTTATCTTTCTTTGCAAATCAATAATGATATTTTAGATTACGGACAATTGTTGCAAAAAACCTGGGTTGTCCTTGATGATTGTTGGATAAATTAATCCAACCAAAAAAAACAAGTTCTGTCCAGAGTACTGAAGCAAATAAATTATCTATTTAATGCCTTATTTTTAAATTAATGATAGCAACATCACATGGAACATTCATAATATGAGACAATTTTTAAAGTTGCTTAAAATAGAATACTCATTCAGAATGTATAAATCATTAATTTTTTAACTGTCTCCCTTTAAGTATATTTTGAGTTCATGTCCCTTTAAAGAGAAATTTCACAATAATGCTTGAAAAATCTGAAACCTAGGCACCTTCCTTTTGCTAAATTAGTATAACATATGAGTAAAGCATATTTAGATTAACTTCTGGATTGTTTTACACACTGACTGAAATATATATTGTAAAGGATGTATTTCGGAGTCTTCAGCTTAGAGGGCCATTAAGCTATATGTTATGTATGCATTTTGGATAAGATTATAATATTTGAACAAATTAATATGTTTTGGTATTCAATCATTAGATTGTAATTATATATATTCTTGGATTAAATACATATCTACATAGGCTATTTTGATGCTGATTGTTGGTTGCACATAGATGCCTTATGTAATTGACTAAGATATGTGCATTGATGTATCTTTTTCGAAGTATATTTAAAGACTGAATGTAATTCTATAGTACTTTCTAAATATGTTTAAATTCTTTTATGAATTTTTAAAAAATCAATACACAATATACTTTGTGAATGTCCCTTTTAGGACCAAAACATTTTGAATGTTGATTTAACATTGTCAAAATAAACTAAAGGGGAATGAAAATGATACATAGATATGTGATGTCTAACCCAAGAGGTAAGATTTTAAAAACTGCATAATATTAATAACTATAGTTAAATGACTCCACTAGAAAATTAAATCTATTAACCTGGCATCCAATAACTAGCTTGTGAAAAATATGAAGTTAAATGACCTACCATTTTTAAATGTAAAAATTAAAAAAGTTTTGAAAATAATGTTTTGAGATACCTAAGGAAGATACAAGATCTTATAAAATTAATTTTACATTCAACAACACTGTCACTTTTGTGAATGTCCCTTTTAGGACCAAAACATTTTGAATGTTGATTTAACATTGTCAAAATAAACTAAAGGGGAATGAAAATGATATATAGATATGTGATGTCTAACCCAAGAGGTAAGATTTTAAAAACTACATAATATTAATAACTATAGTTAAATGACTCCACTAGAAAATTAAATATATTAACCTGGCATCCAATAACTAGCTTGTGAAAAATATGAAGTTAAATGACCTACCATTTTTAAATGTAAAAATTAAAAAAGTTTTGAAAATAATGTTTTGAGATACCTAAGGAAGATACAAGATCTTATAAAATTAATTTTACATTCAACAACACTGTCACTTTAATGTAATTGAACCACTTCCCCTTCTTAAAAGTGAAACAAAATAATTTTTGTAAAATTTTGACTACATATCCTAAATTTTTTTAACATCTAAGAATTTCAAAAGAAAAGCATTGATGGATCTCACTCCCCAATTAATTTAAAAAAGATAGTTTAATTTAATATTCTCTGAATCAGTGGATTTTAAAAAATTAATGCATTATTTCATCTTATGCATGTGCTTGTCAAATAGCCAACTACCAGTCATGGGAGTCAAATTGTTTTTTATTGACAGATTATATGGATATTTATTATAATCTGTTCAAAAGAGTGTATTTAATAATAAAATGTTTATTATTACCATTTAAAAAATTAAAAGTTTCTGAAAAAAAAAATATATATATTCCTGGAAGTCATCAGATGACAATCTGAAATTAAAAAAGAAAATTTTAACAAAGTTAATACACACGTTGTCAAATATTCATAAAATACATTTACAATCATCTTGTGTCTATGCTCTAACTTTGTTCAACATTTTATCAAGATATTTATTAATTAAATTTAAAAATAAAGAAAATAAACATACACCATTATATTGTGTAATAAAAATTTAAATATCTGAATTTCTAATTATACATAATAATGTATATCACATTTCAATAATATATATGTATGCTGAACATAAATGTAATATTTCATGTCCATTCAAATACCTCTATATCAACTATAATATGTATTGCTTTTTCAGATTGTGATCCCTAAATATCTAATTATGAACTAAATATGACTAATGTATGTAAGCTACTAATATTCAACATTCTTCCTGTGATTCTTAACTAGCATGCATTGGTACACCAACCTGGATAATGCATGGTCTTTGAAAGTCAATTCAGGGGTAAACAGTTGATCTTCAATAGGTGTCTTATTCATCAGTTCATAAAATAGAGGACTGAAATACCATCTAAAAAAGTAAAATCATCTAAGTGTCTGATTGTGATCCCTAAATATCTAATTATGAATTAAATATGACTAATGTATGTAAGCTACTAATATTCAACATTCTTCCTGTGATTCTTAACTAGCATGCATTGGTACACCAACCTGGATAATGCATGGTCTTTGAAAGTCAATTCAGGGGTAAACAGTTGATCTTCAATAGGTGTCTTATTCATCAGTTCAAAAATAGAGGACTGTGAAATACCATCTAAAAATTTGAAAATAATCTAAGTGTCTCCAATAGGATGCCTCCACAGCCTTATTCTATCAAATAGTTGGCACTTACCATGTGAACATGTCTTTGTATGGTTTTCAAGGTCAGCAGATTTTAAAGATAATGCCAGACATAATCCCATTGGTATACTTCAATTTCAATCTTGGCTTTTTCCACTGTCAGTCTGGGCAATCTTCACTGTCAGGCTTCTTATTCTTCCCTTTCAGTCTTTAGATTAAGTCAGCTCCCTAATGGCAGAAAAAGTTTAATAAAAATTACTACAAGTGTGTGAATCAGTTCTGTACCCCTCTACCACCCCCCATTTCATAATCAATTTCTGTCACTAGCTTACTAAGCGTGTGTAGCATCTTGTGTTATGTTCTATCAAGTGTGAAGATGAGTCATATTGAGCATAACGAACCTCTAATGTGTGACATTGAACCATAGTCATGATAGAGGATAGTTATGCTAGAGGATCCCTTTCTGAGTATTTACATTTTAAGTAATGTGTAAACTAAATACTAGTTTACAAAATGTATGCCATATGATGTATTTGTGTACAATTCATGCCAGCAACAGTCCATACATTTATACTTACCAGCTGAAGTCCTCTTTAAAAACCAGGTGGCAAAGACTCGCTACAGGACCCAATGCCCAGAGCATCACCTATATTAATAAATTAAACACATTTTTAGCATTTGATGAACAATCCTAACATGTTTACACAATTCTCTACTTGTCATTTCCCTAGAGTTCACATCTATTGACAATACTCCAGTCTAACTTCTATTATTTACCGTCTAAAGTGGCGGTTGATGATGTCTGCTCTGACATTGAGCCCCTTGTCCCGGAATGGCCCCTCTAGAACAGGATCATCCTCCTCATCTCTGAGGAGGTTTCGGTGTGCCGGGACGCCCTGCAGCATCCCAGCCCGCTGTGCAATATTATGCAGGACGCTACAGGCTACAACGATCTTAGCCACCTTCTTTGGGTTGTACTGGAGGGCTCCTCCCGACCTGTCCAGGCACCTGAACCTCATCTTCAGGAGCCCGAACATCCGTTCAACCACCGCCCTGGTTCTCTTATGAGCCCTATTGTAGCGCTCCTCAGACACATCAGTCGGGCTACGCAAGGGGGTAATGAGCCAAGGCCGGCTCATGTACCCAGAATCACCTATAAATTATGAACAGAACATAATTCAAACAGAATCCTCAAAATAGTATTTGGAGTCCAATAAAACTTTTTGTACACGATAATCCACTAACAAATGTTTAATTTGTAAAAGAATAATCTAGTTCAATATTATTCTCTATCTTCCCATTTCAGCTAAGACATGCTACATATGCGTATTTCTCCTAAACCAGACCTTGTGTAAAATGGCAACTAAATGGTTACATTGCATTCTGTATCTGAGAATTTAAGGTAAGACATGCTACATATCTGCATTGAACTAAAAGTAGACATTAGCGGAAAGAGACAATGACATGGTTAAATTGCATTAGCTAATATCTTCCCATTTCAGCTAAGACATGCTACATATGCGTATTTATCCTAAACCAAACCTTGTGTAAAATGGCAACTAAATGGTTACATTGCATTCTCTATCTGAGCATTTAAGGTAAGACATGCTACATATCTGCATTGAACTAAAAGACATTAGCGGAAAGAGACAATGACATGGTTAAATTGCATTAGCTAATATCTTGCCATTTCAGCTAAGACATGCTACATATGCGTATTTCTCCTAAACCAAATCTTGTGTAAAATGCAAACTAAATGGTTACATTGCATTCTCTATCTGAGCATTTAAGGTAAGACATGCTACATATCTGCATTGAACTAAAAGACATTAGCGGAAAGAGACAATGACATGGTTAAATTGCATTAGCTAATATCTTGCCATTTCAGCTAAGACATGCTACATATGCGTATTTCTCCTAAACCAAATCTTGTGTAAAATGCAAACTAAATGGTTACATTGCATTCTCTATCTGAGCATTTAAGGTAAGACATGCTACATATCTGCATTGAACTAAAAGACATTAGCGGAAAGAGACAATGACATGGTTAAATTGCATTAGCTAATATCTTGCCATTTCAGCTAAGACATGCTACATATGCGTATTTCTCCTAAACCAAACCTTGTGTAAAATGCAAACTAAATGGTTACATTGCATTCTCTGAGCATTTAAGGTAAGACATGCTACATATCTGCATTGAACTAAAAGTAGACATTAGCGGGAAAATAAAATAAATGGTTAAATTGCATCCGATAGCTGAACATTACGCTAACATTTTAAAACTACAGTGGCAATTGTCAAACTAATTAACCATGTTGTGCACAAATACTCACCAACGAGATAACCAGGGGGCATTTGTCTTTCCTCAAACGGTCTCCACAGGGACGACAGAGAGAGGATGCGGGCATCATGACTAGCCCCTCCAAAATTCGCACACACATGCATAATCCTCATCCGTGCGTCACAAACATACTGCACGTTGAGGCTATGAAAATGTTTGTGATTTCTGAAAGGCAAGTCATCAATTGGAGCACGCAGCGCAATGTGGGTACAATCAATGGCTCCCAAGACATTGGGCAATTCAGCAATATCAAAGAATTCCCGCTTCAGGCGCCTCCAATCACCATCATTCTGTGGGAATCCTATGTATTGCTTACTGATACGTACCATGGCGTCCAGAAAGTTATCAAACACCACAGAGAATGTACCTTGAGCCAGGCCATGCATGTACATTTCTCCAGATTGAAAACTCCCGGAGGCCAGGACGTATAGACAACTTAGCATCTTACTCATGGCGGGAACAGCAGTCCTTATTCTTATATGTGGCTCCAAATGAGGTTTAAGAAGATCGTAAAGGCCAATGAGCTGTTCGCGATTGAGCCGATACTTATCATAAACCTCAAAGTCGCTCATGTTTTCCAAGGTGGGTCTCACCCTGTAGACATGAGGACCTCGAACCAGATGACCCCTTCGTCTCAGTCTGAGCCGCCGAGGCTGCCTGATTCGATCAACAGCTAGTTCGCCAATAGCAGCACCAGCAGTGTCTACCATGTCATCGTCATCCATCTTTCAAAACAGCGTAACAAGGTAAGCACTTGATCTGATGTGGATCACAAGTGATGCTTTGGCCATGTTGTTTGGTGGATTTATAGTACAATTAGTCCAATGGTATTTTGTAATGATTGCTAATTGTATTCACTTGTTTGTATGTGAGCTGCGCGAATGCTTTCACAGTGGGCGTTTTTTTGTTGTTTGCTGAAATGTTGTTTTCCAACAATGAATCTCAATGTGAAAGTGTCAAATATCACACATACAGTGCATGTTTGTAATGTTTGATCATATGCGTAATCAATATTTCTTAAACGCGATCTTATAGTAACAAACACACGTCCAGGCTAACATGAATGAAAGTGCATAGTTGTGTATAATGTGCATCGAATGTGATCGATCAATGTTGCTGCAATATTGTTTGTAAACGATAAAGTAACATCTGCTATCTGTAGTATTGTATATATAAGTGATTGCCGAGCAGTCAATATTGTATGCGTCCCTTTAAAATCGCAATAATAATTCAGAACTTCCCGTCTGCCATCTGTAGTATTGTATATATAAGTGATTGCTGAGCTGTCAATATTGTATGCGTCCCTTTAAAATCGCAATAATAATTCAGAACTTCCCGTCTGCCATCTGTAGTATTGTATATATAAGTGATTGCCGAGCAGTCAATATTGTATGCGTCCCTTTAAAATCGCAATAATAATTCAGAACTTCCCGTCTGCCATCTGTAGTATTGTGTATATAAGTGATTGCCGAGCTGTCAATATTGTATGCGTCCCATTCAAATGGCACTAATACTGAATAACTTCCGGCTGTCATCTGTAGTATTGTATATATAAGTGATTGCCGAGATGTCAATATTGTACGCGTCCCATTAAAATCTGCATAATAATTCGGAACTTCCGGCTGTCATCTGTAGTATTATATATATAAGTGATTGCCGAGCTGTCAATATTGTATGCATCCCATTCAAATGGCACTAATACTGTGATTTGCGATCTGACAATATTTATTGATTTAAAAAAAGAGGAAAAAAAATAGCTGATTCTCACACTAATATTAAATGAAATAAGCTTTAATCCATGTTGATTAAAAATAGGAGACAAAAAGCACAGGACAAACAGAACGCAGCCAAGCAGAAACGTCTGACCGGTTTCGGTCACACAGGACCGTAATCATAGACATAATTGTACACACATGTTGCTACCCTTAATAAGGGTTAAAAACACACTGATTGGTTAATAACAAATGCTGCGTAATAAACACCTACAAAACATATAGATGTAATGCTTGTGATAAGATAAGAACCTATAGACAATATATAAAGACCTGAAATTTGTCAAAAAAACAGATATTAGATAACAAAGATAACATAGAAACAGTTATATAACAGTTGGATATGTCAAAGAAAGGGAATAGACACAAAGGATTATACTCACATTGATATCATGGACACAGTCAAATAGCAGCAAAAAATGGAATAGATTTTACATTAAATAGTCAGTATATCCTAAATCAGAAACTACAAAAATAAATCATAAAGTACCTTATTCTATATTGCCTCTAACAGCAATGATGAGTAAAGTCAAAAAATGTGAATAAACTACATATGGTAATAAAAGTTACAACGTAACCTGCTATTTCTAGAGGTATATAATTAGGTCTAAAAAAACACCAATTCATGGAAAAAATTCCAAATAATACTATTATACACTGTAATATTACACTTCACATCAAATACCATATAACTCATAATGCTGAAAATGGTACCAATATAAAGAACAAGTGTGTAGTCACTAACTTATCTGTGCCTACAGTACACAGTAGTGTGAATATAAAGACTATTGATAATTCAGCTTAAATCTTAAACTCAGATGGTGACTGACTTATCTGTGCCAAAAGTTTAGAATGTCATGTTCAGAATTGAAACCCACTGGCACCAAGCAATTTAACTTAAATATCCAGTAGGTTTCCTGTCTGCACAGAGATGTTAGTCTGTCACCTCCCCTAGGGGATTTAGGAATTTGCTCTATCGCTTGCCACTTGAGAGTTGTCACATCACCATGGTGCATATCCAAAAAATGCCTGGAAAGAGCCGAGCACGGCTTCTCACCAGAGATATAGGATAAATGCTCCCTGATCCTAGTGCCAACATCCCTAGTGGTTCTACCTACATAGGATTTCAAACAGCATGTACACTGTATGAGATAAACTATGTAAGTACTCTTACAATTGATACATCCCTTTGTATTAAATGTCTCACCAGACTGGCTTGATACAAATGATCTGCCCACACTGATGTGATCACAGGAGGTGCAAGTGCGTCTGCCACATCTATACGTACCCTCATGCGTTAACCATGAATTGTTGACAATTGGCTCTTTGAGCAAACTTGGAGACAGTATGTTTCCCAAAGTGGCAGCTCGTCTCGCTACAAACATACAGCCATCTTCAACCTTGCCCCTCAATTTTTTGTCACCCATCAGTATCGGAAGATTTTTTGCAATAATGTTACAAACATCTCCGTACTGATTTGAAAACTGTGTGACAAATTTAGGTTTGGTATCAGTAGATAGATGCTTCCTATTTTTTGGAGGACCTCTGAGCAAAGATGCCCTGTCCATTTTGTTTACCTCGGACTGGGCTTTATACACAACCTCTCGCGGATAGCCTCTTTGTCTAAGTCTCTTGCTCAAGTCCTTACTCTCCTTCTGGAAATCACATTGCTGGGTACAATTGCGTCGCACCCTCATAAATTGGCCCTTGGCTATACCGTCAAAGACATGCTTCGGGTGACTACTTTTAGCGTGTAGCATGGTGTTACCAGCAATGGGTTTCCTATAGAGAGAAGAAACAACCTTATTCGCATCTGGAATACCCTTGAGGGTAATATCCAAAAAGCAGATATCCGTTCTATTCCACTCAAAGGTGAACTGGATACCTACTTCATTGGTATTCAAATATTCCACATATCTCATGGCAGAAACATAGTCACCCGACCAGATCAAAAGCAGGTCGTCAATATAACGTACATACTTAATAACCTGATCAGAGGGATTCATACCACTACCTCCATAGATGTGGGACCTCTCCCACCACCCCATAAAGAGGTTGGCGTAAGAGGGGGCAAATTTAGCCCCCATAGCGGTCCCACACCTCTGGAGGTAGTAACGACCCTGAAACATGAAAAAATTGTGTTCAAGCAAAAATTTGACTGACCCCACAATGAACTCCTTTGTTCTATCAGAAAGATCTGTATATAGATCTAGATAGAATTCAATTGCCTTCCCTGTACTCATCCATCCCTCATACATATGGCTTGAAGGCAATTGAATTCTATCTAGATCTATATACAGATCTTTCTGATAGAAAGGGTCGTTACTACCTCCAGAGGTGTGGGACCGCTATGGGGGCTAAATTTGCCCCCTCTTACGCCAACCTCTTTATGGGGTGGTGGGAGAGGTCCCACATCTATGGAGGTAGTGGTATGAATCCCTCTGATCAGGTTATTAAGTATGTACGTTATATTGACGACCTGCTTTTGATCTGGTCGGGTGACTATGTTTCTGCCATGAGATATGTGGAATATTTGAATACCAATGAAGTAGGTATCCAGTTCACCTTTGAGTGGAATAGAACGGATATCTGCTTTTTGGATATTACCCTCAAGGGTATTCCAGATGCGAATAAGGTTGTTTCTTCTCTCTATAGGAAACCCATTGCTGGTAACACCATGCTACACGCTAAAAGTAGTCACCCGAAGCATGTCTTTGACGGTATAGCCAAGGGCCAATTTATGAGGGTGCGACGCAATTGTACCCAGCAATGTGATTTCCAGAAGGAGAGTAAGGACTTGAGCAAGAGACTTAGACAAAGAGGCTATCCGCGAGAGGTTGTGTATAAAGCCCAGTCCGAGGTAAACAAAATGGACAGGGCATCTTTGCTCAGAGGTCCTCCAAAAAATAGGAAGCATCTATCTACTGATACCAAACCTAAATTTGTCACACAGTTTTCAAATCAGTACGGAGATGTTTGTAACATTATTGCAAAAAATCTTCCGATACTGATGGGTGACAAAAAATTGAGGGGCAAGGTTGAAGATGGCTGTATGTTTGTAGCGAGACGAGCTGCCACTTTGGGAAACATACTGTCTCCAAGTTTGCTCAAAGAGCCAATTGTCAACAATTCATGGTTAACGCATGAGGGTACGTATAGATGTGGCAGACGCACTTGCACCTCCTGTGATCACATCAGTGTGGGCAGATCATTTGTATCAAGCCAGTCTGGTGAGACATTTAATACAAAGGGATGTATCAATTGTAAGAGTACTTACATAGTTTATCTCATACAGTGTACATGCTGTTTGAAATCCTATGTAGGTAGAACCACTAGGGATGTTGGCACTAGGATCAGGGAGCATTTATCCTATATCTCTGGTGAGAAGCCGTGCTCGGCTCTTTCCAGGCATTTTTTGGATATGCACCATGGTGATGTGACAACTCTCAAGTGGCAAGCGATAGAGCAAATTCCTAAATCCCCTAGGGGAGGTGACAGACTAACATCTCTGTGCAGACAGGAAACCTACTGGATATTTAAGTTAAATTGCTTGGTGCCAGTGGGTTTCAATTCTGAACATGACATTCTAAACTTTTGGCACAGATAAGTCAGTCACCATCTGAGTTTAAGATTTAAGCTGAATTATCAATAGTCTTTATATTCACACTACTGTGTACTGTAGGCACAGATAAGTTAGTGACTACACACTTGTTCTTTATATTGGTACCATTTTCAGCATTATGAGTTATATGGTATTTGATGTGAAGTGTAATATTACAGTGTATAATAGTATTATTTGGAATTTTTTCCATGAATTGGTGTTTTTTTAGACCTAATTATATACCTCTAGAAATAGCAGGTTACGTTGTAACTTTTATTACCATATGTAGTTTATTCACATTTTTTGACTTTACTCATCATTGCTGTTAGAGGCAATATAGAATAAGGTACTTTATGATTTATTTTTGTAGTTTCTGATTTAGGATATACTGACTATTTAATGTAAAATCTATTCCATTTTTTGCTGCTATTTGACTGTGTCCATGATATCAATGTGAGTATAATCCTTTGTGTCTATTCCCTTTCTTTGACATATCCAACTGTTATATAACTGTTTCTATGTTATCTTTGTTATCTAATATCTGTTTTTTTGACAAATTTCAGGTCTTTATATATTGTCTATAGGTTCTTATCTTATCACAAGCATTACATCTATATGTTTTGTAGGTGTTTATTACGCAGCATTTGTTATTAACCAATCAGTGTGTTTTTAACCCTTATTAAGGGTAGCAACATGTGTGTACAATTATGTCTATGATTACGGTCCTGTGTGACCGAAACCGGTCAGACGTTTCTGCTTGGCTGCGTTCTGTTTGTCCTGTGCTTTTTGTCTCCTATTTTTAATCAACATGGATTAAAGCTTATTTCATTTAATATTAGTGTGAGAATCAGCTATTTTTTTTCCTTTTTTTTTCCTCTTTTTTTATGCCTATATTCGTAGTGGGTACAGGGACCCGCTTCCTGATTCTTTCACTCCTTTTTTTTTTTTTGTATACATAGTATTGCACTATAGCCCAAGTGAATGCTGTTTTTTTTTCTGCCTACGAGTGATTGACAACTCTTTCCACTGAATCTAATTGGAGCAGCTGTACCACGTGGTCCCTGTTTGTTTGCATGGGGGCCTTGGAGTTTGGAGTGACCACAACTTTGCCGGAAGCGTTTTTCGGATGAAAGTGGCATTGGAATAAACACGTCTCCACAAGATCATTGGGAACAGCGCAAATAGCGAAACGGCACTAGGGGTGAGTGAAGTTACTAACGAAGTGTGCTTTTTACTGTGGCCTTACCCCGGTTGGTCTGGAAGTGGCTTATACCGGATGACCCGCTGAGTACAATCCAGTTCCCCGGTCTGTGATATATACGGAGGGTGATCAGGTCTCAGTGTGGTTTACCTGGGAGCAGTATGCATGTATTGAAGTAAGTCTCACCTACCTAGGCCATGTTATGCTATTTTGCACAGAGAAGTGGTTGAGTTTACAAAGCAGTATCATTTATGGACACCATTTGTTCATCTTCTTACCTTATAATATTTATTGATTGTCCCATTCAAATCTCCCTAATAATGCTGTTCCAAACTGTTATTTACGTATATGTTGTATTGTAGTATTGAGTGGTAAATTTCTGAAAGGGGCGGTACAGTCGTGAATCTGTGATGTGTATGGTTGAATCTTCTAATGACGTCATGATATTATTAACCTGCCTATGTAGTTCTGAAATCCTCATTGTGTTGTTGTATTGTGCTACATTTTTATTGTGTGCTGAATAAAATCTAAATGTGTGCTTTGTGGTTGCGTGATGGGTGATGCGTGTTATGTACATGTACGTATATATTGTGATTGTGTCCCACATATGCTGACTTCTATATAGCGGTCTGGCATTGTTGTTCCTTCCCATAAAGTGACATCTGTAATCTGGTGTAATGATGTTCTTGTTGTACGTATTTCCTAATGGTTTCTGGTGATGGAATCATGATGTTAAAAGTACAGTAAAATCCATATGTTCTGTTTTGTGATTCCTAGAGAGAATGTAATGTGTTTTTCCACCATCATTTGAATGCACATGTATGAGTGAATGTTTAAAGTAATGTATGTGCATCCATGACTGATCATGTGTTAAGCCTATGTAGATATGCTGTTGCTGCAAGCATATGAGTTGAATAAATGAAATGCAATAATAAAGGTAAATGAGAATTGTTTCCCATTGTGTAGTGTTTGTGAATCCTGAAAAGTTTACATTATTTTGGTGTCCGTTTAAATGTAATATTTTGATAAAGAAAAGTTTGTTACTAGTGATGTTGATTTGTAGTTAATGTAATATAAAAGTCTGAAACAATTTAATGGTGTTGTGAATATTCAATAAGTACAATCCATAAATCCACCATAGGGAAATAGTCATTTCTTGATCTATTTATCATAGCTGGGTCTAACGCATAAAAGCATGTATTTTCTAGCGCTGGTATTTGGAGTTTTTCGGTCTACGCTATTTGCGTGCGTTAGGGAAATGTGGGTTTCACATGCACGAGCATGTCTTCCCAATAGAAGTCAATGGAGGCTCTAAAATTTGGTAATTTTTTTTTTCAAAGACTGGTTTTCCTCGTAAAGTGAGTGACGTCATGAGCTTGTGTGAAAAAGTAACTAAATCGTGTTCTTTTTGTAATAAATAAATATTTTTTGTATGTCATGTGGTGTATATTGTTTGTATGCATCGATGAGTGTATATTTGTGATAATCTTATTAGTTAGATGTAGGTATATGAGGGTCTTTTCCCGTGTGTCAATGTAAGTCAATGGGAAAATGGATTTGTGTAGTTTTTTTTCTAACACCCGAGATCACGCAACTTTGATCCTTTGTATTTTGATGACAAATTAATAAATCTGAAAAATAAATATAGTGTAGTGTTTGTATGAGTGTAAGTGTACTTTGTGTAATATTTGTTTTGTGATTCGTGAATGTTTATTTTGTCGGAATATGTTTACTACTGGGTCTGAGGTGTCGATAGAAATTGGAGCGTTGGGTGATTTTTGAGTGTCGGTAACTGAACTCTAAATACCAGAGTCCGTAAGAAACCAGCGTTAGAGGCCTCTAACGCTGGTTTTCACGGCTAACGCCAAACTCCAAATCTAGGCCTAAACTTTTTAATGGCTATTACAAGAAGAATGCTCAAATTCCTGCCAATTTTGTAGCATCGCACACAGTCCTTATACTTAAACCAGGGAGAGATCCCAGAATCTTACAGGCCCATTGCTCTCCTGAACACTGACTACAAGCTATTCACCTCCATCCTTGCTAAGAGACTGCAGGAAGGGCTACCAGAGATTATCCATAAAGATCAGGTAGGATTTCTCCTTAAACGCAGCTCGACCTCCAAAATCAGACAGCTTCTTTTGGTTATCGATTATTTCAAAAATACTGAGAGAAGCATGCTGAAAAACTATTCTGATGCCGCAGTGTTATCGATCGACGCTGAAAAAGCGTGTGACCACGTTGGTCACGAATACCTACTGGATATATTACAATGGTTTGGGTTTAGTAATAACTTTCTCATTTTAGTTAAAAATATTTGCGCCCAGTCTTCTACTAGGTTAGTCATAAATGGAAGGGAATCAAATACAATTAGATTGGAAAAAAGGAACTTGGCAAGGCTGCCCGCTCTTGCCGCTTCTCTTTGATCTTGCAATTGAACCTCTAGCTATTAAAATCAGACAACAGGTCAAAGGCATAACAATTCAAAAGAAAGAGGTGAAATTGGCCCTTTATGCAGACGACTTATTGATATATATGTCTAACACTTTATTAAATATCCCAAAGCTTATGGACATAATAGAATTATTCGGCCAATTTTCAGGCTACAAAGTGAATAAATTGAAGTCTGAACTGCTATGGTTAAGAAAAACAAAGAACTCTCTGATAGATAACCCATTTAAGACAGTTTCTAGCTCATTCAGGTATCTAGGGATCATTGTGTCAGATAACCCTCAAGATTGGTATGCCCTGAATATTTCTCCAATTCTCTCACAAGCCACTATGTACATGAGGAACTGGCAGAACCTCCCTCTTTGAATATCAGGTTGCATTGCCCTTTTCAAAATGGTTATTCTGCTTAAAATTCTTTATATATTACAAAATCTTCCTATCATGCTAAAATCCTATGATATCAAGAAATTTAATACTGCACTCCGTTGCTTTATTTGGCAGTCAAAAAACCCAAGAATATCTCTTCAGAAACTGTCTCTGCCCAAGCATCTTGCTGGCCTTGCTCTTCCTGATATATATCTTTATAATCTGATCTTTCTAGGCCGTATTGCGGTCGACTGGATCACGGAGTCAAACCACTTCACAGATAACGGGCTAGAATTTAACATGATGTATCCACTCCAGCCGACATCTCTGCTTCACGTTCCTTGTCATTCAATCCCTAAACAAGCCAAATTATGTAAAACAATCTATACGATAATTCAGGCATGGAGCAAGATTGGAGCGCGAGCTGAAGTCAATACTAATATTCCCAGATATCAAACCTTCTTAGGTAACCCAGAATATCAAGAGGGCACACAATCTTTATTACTACAGAACTGGCATAGGCATGGGCTTTACTTGGTATCACAGCTCATCAATCCAGAGGATGGAAACATTAAATCCTTTGAAGAGCTGAAACAAGAGTTTGACCTTAACAATCATGATTTATTTGCATACCTGCAATCCAGACACTATGCTACGCAGTTAGTCAATAATTTTCCCTGGATATGGTCTTGGGGCAAACTAGACAGCTGGCCTATTCTGGCTAAAGCAGGTAATTTTTCGATATCTACTTGGTACGCATACTTAGTCTCATACAAGGGAGGATCTAATCTAGAAAATTTAGCTCATAAATGGACAAATCTTATCTCTGTTGGTATTGATCAAGAGATACATGTATCTCGCTCTTTATCCCTGCTTTTCCGTGCTACTATTGCTGAGACCTGGAGAGAGTCCCATATAAAATTAATATACCAAACTTATTATACTCCAGTTAAAGGATACAAATAGCATAATGTACATTTTAATAAGTGCCCAAAATGTAGATTACCAGCCGCAGATCTAACACACATGATCTGGGATTGCCCCAAAATACAACAGTTCTGGAGTAAAATAGAATTTTGGCTACTCAAAGTGTTGAAAGTAACTCCCCTCAAGCTTACGCCGATAGACATTATCGGCTAGATTTAGAGTTCTGCGGCCAAAGGGGTGCGTTAGCTACGCATGCTTTTTTCCCCCCGCACCTTTTAAATACCGCTGGTATTTAGAGTTCACAGAATGGCTGCGTTAGGCTCCAAAAAAGGGAGCGTATAGCATATTTACCGCCACTGCAACTCTCGATACCAGCGTTGCTTACGGACGCGGCCAGCTTCAAAAACGTGCTCATGCACGATTCCCCCATAGAAAACAATGGGGCTGTTTGAGCTGAAAAAAAACCTAACACCTACAAAAAAGCAGCGTTAAGCTCCTAACGCAGCCCCATTGTTTCCTATGGGGAAACACTTCCTAAGTCTGCACCTAACACCCTAACATGTACCCCAAGTCTAAACACCCCTAACCTTACACTTATTAACCTCTAATCTGCCGCCCCCGCTATCGCTGACCCCTGCATATTATTATTAACCCCTAATCTGCCGCTCCGTACACCGCCGCAACCTACATTATACCTATGTACCCCTAATCTGCTGCCCCTAACACCGCCGACCCCTATATTATATTTATTAACCCCTAATCTGCCGCCCCCGCTATCGCTGACCCCTGCATATTATTATTAACCCCTAATCTGCCGCTCCGTACACCACCGCAACCTACGTTATCCCTATGTACCCCTAATCTGCTGCCCCTAACACTGCCGACCCCTATATTATATTTATTAACCCCTAATCTGCCGCCCCCAACGTCGCCTCCACCTACCTACAATAATTAACCCCTAATCTGCCGACCGGATCTCACCGCTACTCTAATAAATGTATTAACCCCTAAAGCTAAGTCTAACCCTAACACTAACACCCCCCTAAGTTAAATATAATTTAAATCTAACGAAATAAATTAACTATTATTAAATAAATAATTCCTATTTAAAGCTAAATACTTACCTGTAAAATAAACCCTAATATAGCTACAATATAAATAATAATTATATTGTAGCTATTTTAGGATTAATATTTATTTTACAGGCAACTTTGTAATTATTTTAACCAGGTACAATAGCTATTAAATAGTTAATAACTATTTAATAGCTACCTAGTTAAAATAATTACAAAATTACCTGTAAAATAAATCCTAACCTAAGTTACAATTAAACCTAACACTACACTATCAATAAATAAATTAAATAAACTACCTACAATTATAAACAATTAAACCTAACACTACACTATCAATAAATTAATTACATACAAATACCTACAAATAAATACAATGAAATAAACTAACTAAAGTACAAAAAATAAAAAAGAACTAAGTTACAAAAAATAAAAAAATATTTACAAACATTAGAAAAATATTACAACAATTTTAAACTAATTACACCTACTCTAAGCCCCCTAATAAAATGACAAAGACCCCCAAAATAAAAAAATGCCCTACCCTATTGTAAAATTAAAATAGAAAAGCTCTTTTACCTTACCAGCCCTGAAAAGGGCCCTTTGTGGGGCATGCCCCAAAGAATTCAGCTCTTTTGCCTGTAAAAAAAAACATACAATACCCCCCCAACATTACAACCCACCACCCACATACCCCTAATCTAACCCAAACCCCCCTTAAATAAACCTAACACTAAGATTAAGATTGAGCTCGCATTCTATTGGCTGATCGGAACAGCCAATAGAATGCGATCTCAATCTGATTGGCTGATTGGATCAGCCAATCGGATTGAACTTGAATCTGATTGGCTGATTCTATCAGCCAATCAGAATTTTCCTACCTTAATTCCGATTGGCTGATAGAATCCTATCAGCCAATCGGAATTCAAGGGACGCCATCTTGGATGACGTCCCTTAAAGGAACCTTCATTCGTCGTCTAGTCGTCGGAAGAAGAGGATGGATCCGCGGTGGAGGTCTTGAAGATCAGCCGGTCGTCATCGGATGGAAGAACATAGAAGATGCGGCTTGGATGAAGATGTTTGCCGGTCCGGATGTCCTCTTCTGCCCGCTTGGATCAAGACTTCAGCCGGAGGATGGATGTCTTCAGCCCCCCGCTTGGGCTTGGATCAAGACATCGGAGGCTCTTCTGGATCGATCGGTGAACCCGGCGTGGTGAAGACAAGGTAGGGAGATCTTCAGGGGCTTAGTGTTAAGTTTATTTAAGGGGGGTTTGGGTTAGATTAGGGGTATGTGGGTGGTGGGTTGTAATGTTGGGGGGGGGGTATTGTATGTTTTTTTTTACAGGCAAAAGAGCTGAATTATTTGGGGCATGCCCCGCAAAGGGTCCTTTTCAGGGCTGGTAAGGTAAAAGAGCTTTTCTATTTTAATTTTAGAATAGGGTAGGGCATTTTTTTATTTTGGGGGATCTTTGTTATTTTATTAGGGGGCTTAGAGTAGGTGTAATTAGTTTAAAAGTGTTGTAATATTTTTCTAATGTTTGTAAATATTTTTTTATTTTTTGTAACTTAGTTCTTTTTTATTTTGTGTACTTTAGTTAGTTTATTTCATTGTATTTATTTGTAGGTATTTGTATGTAATTAATTTATTGATAGTGTAGTGTTAGGTTTAATTGTATATAATTGTAGGTAGTTTATTTAATTTATTTATTGATAGTGTAGTGTTAGGTTTAATTGTAACTTAGGTTAGGATGTTGTAATTATTTTAACTAGGTAGCTATTAAATAGTTATTAACTATTTAATAGCTATTGTACCTGGTTAAAATAATTACAAAGTTGCCTGTAAAATAAATATTAATCCTAAAATAGCTACAATATAATTATTATTTATATTGTAGCTATATTAGGGTTTATTTTACAGGTAAGTATTTAGCTTTAAATAGGAATAATTTATTTAATAAGAGTTAATTTATTTCGTTAGATTTAAATTATATTTAACTTAGGGGGGTGTTAGTGTTAGGGTTAGACTTAGCTTTAGGGGTTAATACATTTATTAGAGTAGCGGTGAGATCCGGTCGGCAGATTAGGGGTTAATTATTGTAGGTAGGTGGAGGCGACGTTGGGGGCGGCAGGTTAGGGGTTAATAAATATAATATAGGGGTCGGCGGTTTTAGGGGCAGCAGATTAGGGGTACATAGGGATAACGTAGGTTGCGGCGGTGTACGGAGCGGCAGATTAGGGGTTAATAATAATATGCAGGGGTCAGCGATAGCGGGGGCGGCAGATTAGGGGTTAATAAATATAATATAGGGGTTGGCGATATTAGGGGCAGCAGATTAGGGGTACATAGGGATAACGTAGGTGGCGGCGGTGTGCGGTCGGCAGATTAGGGGTTAAAATTTTTTAATAGAGTGGCGGCGATGTGGGGGGACCTCGGTTTAGGGGTACATAGGTAGTTTATGGGTGTTAGTGTACTTTAGAGCACAGTAGTTAAGAGCTTTATAAACCGACGTTAGCCCAGAAAGCTCTTAACTACTGACTTTTTTCTGCGGCTGGAGTCTTGTCGTTAGATTTCTAACGCTCACTTCAGCCAAGACTCTAGATACCAGCGTTAGAAAGATCCCATTGAAAAGATAGGATACGCAAATGGCGTAGGGGGATCTGCGGTATGGAAAAGTCGCGGCTGGAAAGTGAGCGTTAGACCCTTTCCTGACTGACTCCAAATACCAGCGGTAGCCCAAAACCAGCGTTAGGAGCCTCTAACGCTGGTTTTGACGGCTACCGCCAAACTCTAAATCTAGCCGTATCTTTCTAACAGACAAGAATTTATCTGTAAATGATGCTATGATAGTAAACTTGACTTTTCTTGCGGCCAGGAATTTGATCTTCAAGAAATAGAAAAGCAAATTTTCACCGTCAATTATGGAAGTAAAAGATTATCTTAAAAAACAATACTTAGTCGAACAATTAGCTACAGACCTGAACTCAGATCGAGAAAAAACCCTTTTTTTCAAAAAATGGTCTAAATTTATTAAAATATTGAAATTGATTATCTGATATTCCCCTTCAGAAACATTGAAATAGTTCTGCTAGGTATTTGGTAGTCAGGTGGAGGAATATATGCATTTTTAGTTAGGAGGAGGGAAGAAGGGGAAAAAAAAGAAGGGAGAAGGGAAAAAAGGGAAATTTAATTATTTTAAGGAACTCATTCTTTTTTTTTTTCTTTCTGCCTCTTTTTCTCTCTTTTTGAATTTAGTACGGGGTCAATCATTAGTTCTTTAATAGCTTATATGGTAAATGTAAATCATCAGTTTATAGTCAAAAAGATTATAGTCAAAAAATATCAAAAAATATCCAACAATGTATCTAGAAAAGTTCAAGAAAAGATAGCCAAGAACCAATAATTATCTGTTATAAATTGTAAAGCTGATGTAATATTTATGTTCTAGTTTGAAGCCTAATTGATCTGTGAGAAATTATTACTGTATTGTTTATCAATGTATTGCTTCTTCAAATTAAGTTTCACTATTGTTTATCTTACATTTTTGTTATAAAATTATAAATAAAAAAACACAGTAGAATTGTATAATCAACAAAGGCATAATAAACAGAAAAAAAAAAAAAAAAAAGCGTGCAGTTAGCTCCTGGGGGCCTCTCTTTAAACATAAAAATGGCAACCGGGAGAGTATATGTGGTAACGCCCACGATGGGCGGAGATAGTTTTGGTGCCTTTTTGAGTTGCGCTGTCTCTTTCTCTATGCACAGTGACAGGGAGATTAAGTGTAATCACGCCCACGAAGGGCGGAACTATGTTTGTAAATTCGCACTCTTCACCATTCCGTTATCGGAAGGCAGAGCACTACATGATTCCAATAGTCTGCTATACCACGGTGTTAACACTAACTAAGTCCTGGTATTTTTGCAAATATGTGGGTCCGACCAACGCTACATAAAACTGCGTTCCGGATTTATTTAAGAGATGTACCATTTATGTTAAGTTTAGTTGTTATCAAAATAAACAATGATTGAAACGTGTAAGAGGAGGCACCTCAGCAGGTTTAAACTGAGGTGTAGATAGGTTCTGCAATTCTTGCGTGTTAAGTTAACTTATTTCTGCACACAAAAATAAAGAGTTACATTTTAACATTTAAAGTGACAGTAACATTTTTTTATGTGTTACTTTTTATTGAAAGCCTTCAGTTGTTTATTGGTTTAAATCATCCTTTGTGACTCAGGATTGACCTAGAGGCCCTGCTTGGTGTCTCTTATTTCAGGTTTGGATGCCAAGGGTGTGCTACCAATCCATTTTTCTATTTATCACTTATTGAGAGATCTTTAATAGTTAAAGATTGACTTGTTCTGAACCTACTCCTTCTAAGGTGCATGCTGCTTAGGAGTCTTTTGACAATTATCAAGATATGCCACAAATTTCCCAAAAATATAGATCCCACATGCAGTGCCCTGCGTTTTCCTCTCACACTCAACCTGGAGTTTCCTTGCTTTTTATATATTGTCTGGTTTTCCCACGCTATAGGAAAAAGTGCAAGAGGACATATTTTCAATCAGGGAATAGTGTGATTGATTCAGTTGTAACTGTTCCGAATATTTCTTCCCTGTAACTGAAGGAGGAAGATACTTCGGTAGTATCTGATAAGGAATTCTTTGACTCAGATGGGTAATACCTTTATCTGATTCTATGTTTGTTTTCCTTTTGTCTTAGCTTGATTACCTCCATTTGCTACTTGAGAAGGATCTAGCTACACTGGGTGACTCCGAATCTACTGACGTAGTCTAGCCGAGAGAGTCCAGTAAGATTATATTAATATTATTATGTGCCCTTCTGGGTGGTAGTATTTCATGTACCAGATAGGGTTATAGAGTTATTTGCTGAGGCATGAAAGATGCTCAGTAACCTTTTTTCTCCTTCTCTTAAATGGAATTCGATACCCATGGTGGATGAGAATTTCCACGCGCAGGGATAGGATAAAGGCCTTTAAGTTTGTAGGCTCCCTTAATACAGATATTTATTAAGTGGGGAAGCTATGAGTCAGGCTTTACCATGTTAACCGCAGAGTACTATGGTAAAAATCTTGGTCTGCGGATATTTCATTTACAGGATAAGAAAAATAACTATAGTGACGTCAGAGATAATTCCGTTCCTTTCGAGTTTTCTAGGAAAATATTTCCACTCCTTCTCCCAAGCAGAAGCAGTTTAAGCCTTCCTGGAGACCATATCAGGCTTAGAATAGGAGAAAACAGTCCAAGAGGCCTGCTGTTGAATCAAGGACAGCATGTGGGACGTGCACCCGATCCGTAAGGAGGCAGGTTTTCCTTCTTCAATCAGACTTGAGTTTTGGATCAGGATCCCTGGGGGGTTTACATTGTGTCCCAGGGATACAAGTTAGAGTTACAGTCTTTTCTCCGAGGGGCAAGTTCCTGCTTTCAAGATTATCAGCATTCCAGAGAGGCGCTCTTACCCCATGTACGGATCCTCTCCAAACTGGGGGTGATAGTTCCTGGTCCAGGCAGGAATAAGGTCAGGGATGCTATTCCGATCTGTCCATGGTTCCCAAGGGAGGGAACCTTCAGACCTATTTTAGGTTCTTCTCAGGGTTCTCAGAGGGCCATATTTCAAGATGGAATCTCTCTTTTCATTCTTTATTTGGTCCAAGAGGGTCAATTTAGACCACAGGGGATTTGAAGGATGCATACTAAATGCATGTTCCCATCAACAAGGACTATCTCAAATTTCTAAGTTTTGTTTTTCCCAGACAAACATTCCAACTCGTGACCTTTTCCGGACTGGCCATAGTTTTCAGAATTTTCTCAGAGGTATCTGTGATCTCTGTTGGTGGAGCTCCGATTGCGGAACATTGCAGTACCAACATTCTGGTTCAGGCGCCTTCCCTTCAATGAGCAGGATTATGCCAATTTTTCCTACAGTTTCATGGATGGAAGATTTCTTTGGAAAAGAGTTACTTAGTTCTAACTACAAGGTTAGTTTGCTTGGAGAACTAGTCTAGTTCCCTCATCAATGAAACTGACAGTAGTCAGGAATTCAAGAATTTTTCGATTCTTGCCTAGCACAGTCACATCGGTGGCTTTGTGCTGGGAGGTAATTGGGAAGGGTAGCAGCAATGAACTTCCAGTTGGCCGTTCTACCTCAGTTATCAGCAGTTTGATCTTCCAATAATCTTTTTATAAACGAGAGTAATCTTTCAATCTTCTCCTAGCCTGGCCTCAGTTAGCTTCGGCTGGGTTTATCAGGTTAAGTTAAATCTTACTTCATCTGTGGGGGGCTTGAAGTTTTATTGGCTATGACAGAGGTAGCCAAGATAGTTTAGTGGGCTGAGACCCACAATTTCTGTCTGTCGATGACCCACTTTCCAGAAAGTTCTTCGAAGAGGCGGTTTTCATAAGTGGGCAGTGTTTTTTTCCCAGGGGAGTGGAATCTCCAGCGGGAGTGCCTTTCCAGTCTGATTCTCTATGGGGTCAGTTGAATTTGAACTTCATGATTTTTCGACAGAATGTCGAGTTGCTGAGGTTCGGATTGAGGTCAATGATTCCTCTGGGTGTTATAATAGACGCTTTGGCTTTACCCTGGAATTTCAATATTGCATTTTTAATTATTTCTTTTGATTTTTCTCCTGGAGCCTTGACTCGAGCTAAGCAGGAGAGGGTGTCTGTGATCTTCATTTTACCGGCGTGGTCCGAAGGATTGGTTTGCAGTCCTGGGGGACTTGTCACATCTTCCACTGGGAGTGTCTGTGGAGGAAGGACCTTCTACATCAAGGTCCCTTCCTTTATCCGAATACATTTTTCCTGAAGCTTTATTTTATACAAAAAAAGAGTGGATTAGGAATTGGTCTTTGGGACCATGAATCAGGTTCATAAGTCTGTGCCTAGGATGACTTTATCCTTATGTTATGGCTTAAATTTTTATTCTAATACGAATCCTAGGATATTCTTAAAAGGAGTAGGATTCAGATTCCTAGAATTTCTGAAAGACATAGTGACCGGGCCTATTTTGTTTCAGGTTCGTCTGGCGGTCATCCCGGACGTACATTCATTTGGGAGGCAGTTGGGTGTCTGTGTCTGGGAGCGCACTATGCACTAACGCTGTAAGGCTTAAAGGGGCGAAGGTCCCGGTCTCCCGCCACGGCTCAATGGAGAGTGGGTGTACAGGAGGCAAAATCAGCTGTATTGCTATGCTGCCTAGGACAGGTCCGCCAACAAATCCAGATAGATAGACAAATATTCCAAAGGTAGGCGCACTGCAAATAACAGCTGAAGTCACTCGTAAAAGATAAAATCCATTTTTATTGAATGCACAAAATATGAAAACATAGATGGGCTCACCAGCCTTGTATAAGCTCACAGGTAAAAACACCAGGTGTATCAGGAAACAACGTATACGCATTTCGTGAGCATGCTCACTTGTTCACTGCATAGGGAGTGACCTGTGTACACCTCCATTTATGCCACAAACTTTTAAAGACACAGTATGTACATATGTGACATCAATAATTTAAACATTAGCATTAGGCTAAACCTAGACTATAGGCTAAGTTTAGCAGATATTATGGACTTTGATATTAGTCATTTAAAATTCACAGATTTAATCTTATTTATAGCTATTATTTTTAATAAGATTAAATCTGTGAATTTTAAATGACTAATATTAAAGTCCATAATATCTGCTAAACTTAGCCTATAGTCTAGGTTCTGTACATACTTCACATCTAAAATCATATGTTATTCACTTTGTAGTTATATTTTCATTTGATTTTTAGATACTGTTCCTTACTGTTTTCTAGGATAGATATTACTTGTACTTAGTAGCAAGTTTAAAATCTAATAATCAATTGCAGTGTATAGTCACATTAAACACATGTATATTAAACATACATATATATATTCACCTACAATTTCACTATCCTAAGTTGTGATGTACTAAAATCATACTGTTATCTAGATTGAGACAATAGTGCTTTTGTAGCCAGTTTAAATGCTAATGTTTAAATTATTGATGTCATATATGTACATACTGTGTCTTTAAATGTTTGTGGCATAAATGGAGGTGTACACAGGTCACTCCCTATGCAGTGAACAAGCATGCTCACGAAACGCGTCTGGGTTGTTTCCTGATACACCTGGTGTTTTTACCTGTGAGCTTATACAGGGCTGGTGAGCCCATCTATGTTTTTATATTTTGTACATTCAATAAAAATGGATTTTATCTTTTACGAGTGACTTCAGCTATTTGCAGTGCGCCTACCTTTGGAATATTTGTACATTCATTTGGTCAGGCATTGATCAGGATCAGACCTGTGTTCAGACCAGTTTCTTCTCCTTGGAGTTTGAATTTAGATCTTAAAAATTATTCAAGGAGCTCCGTTTGAGCCTATGCATTCCTTAGATAATAAACTGTTATCTTGGAAAGTTTTATTTATTGTGACTATTCCTCTGTTCACAGAGTGCCAGAGCTCTTGGCATTGTAGTATGAGTCCCCTTACCTTATTTTCATTTTGATAAGGTAGTTTTATGTACTAAATTATGATTTCTTCCTAAGGTTGTTTCGGTTTCGGAATCTGGACATTGTTGTTCCTCCCTTGTGTTCTAATCCTACTTCTCAGAAGGAACGGTTTCTGCACAATTTGGACATGGTCTGTGTTTTAAAGTTTTACCTACAGGCGACTAAAGATTTTCGCCAAGTCTTTTGTTTTTTGCATATGAGACTGCTGGACAGCAACCTCCTGAGATAGTTGCGGTTCATTCCACAAAGGCTGTTGCTTCCTCATGGGCATTCAGGAATGAGGCTTCTGGGAAGCAGATTTGCAAGGATGCAATTTGGTCCTCTCTTTACACTTTTTCAGAGTTCTATAAATTTGACACTTTTGTTCGGCCTGGGCCGTTTTTGGGAGAAAGGTTTTTCAAGCAGTGGTGCCTTCCGTTTGGGTTCCCTGTCTTGTCCCTCCTGTATCATCTGTGTACTCTAGCTTTGGTATTAGATCCCATTAGTAATTAAGATGATCCGTGGACTCATCGTGTCATTAAAAAGAAAACAAAATGTATGCTTACCTGATAAGTTTATTTCTTTTTTGACACGATGAGTCCAGGACCCGCCCTGTTTTTTGAAAGACAGGTTGTTGGTTATTATAAACTTCAGACACCTCTGCACCTTGGTTTTTCCTTTCTATCCTTAACTTCGGTCGAATGACTGGAGTGGGACGGAGGGGAGGAGCTATTTAACAGCTTTGCTGTGGTGCTCTTTTCCGCCTTCTGCTGACCAGGAGGTGAATATCCCATTAGTAATTAAGATGATCCGTGGACTCATCGTGTCAAAAAAGAAATAAATTTATCAGGTAAGCATAAATTTTGTTTTTATTGTATATATAGTACATATTTCACATTCCTATGTTCTTCACATAGAAAAAATGTAATTTTTATTATTAAATATATATTATATGTAAAATAGATACCTATACCTATATATCTATAGGAATAGATATACAAGTATATGTATGTACAGATATATATAGAAATATGTATTTACATTAAAAATAACATTGTTCTGCATGTGAAGAACATTGGAATGTGGAATATTCATAACTCCTGTCAGGTTATCACGAGAGCTTTTTCTTCTGCGCTCTCCATTTACTTCTATGGGGACAATGCGTTAATGTAGTTGCAATATCGCAAAGTACGGAAGTTAGCATGTCTGGTTTTGCTTGCACGCAAATTTTTACTTTCAACTTGTAATACGAGCGCAACCCAATGCGCGCAAAAAGATTACTTCTAGCAAAGTTTATGCTCAAGTGGGAGCGCTAAATAGTGCGCCACTTGTAGTATAGGCCTAAATGGGAACACTTTTGGACCTTGTGACTATTATTCAAATATTGAAAAATGGTAAAGAAAACAAACAAATAAAAATTAACCTGAAGAACAAAACAAATGACTAGATTGAGTAGATTATTGATGATGAACTTTAGATCCATTCCAGCTGAGACCTTATACTAAGGGACAGATTTATCAATGTCCAGACAAATAAGGATTACAGGTAGTGAGCCTGTCTATCATGTGCAACTCCGCCCCACCGCTCTTGGGCAATCAGTCTCTCAAGAGCAGGAGTTGTCAAACACCCCAGTCAGATCAGTCCAGAGTTATTTTAATCTGCCACCTCCTGTAGTTTAACCCCTTAACGACCGACGATGTACAGTGTACGTCCTCTTAAAAAAAACAGTTAAAGTTTGGAAATCAGTGGAAGCGATCCTGCTCACTTCCAGCTGTTTTCCAGTTATTGCAGGGTATATTTTCAATATTGAGGCATCCCTGCAATAACCTTCCTTGGCCATCCGATGCAGAGAGAGCCACTCTGTGGCCCTCTCTTCACCAGACATCGATTTCCGGTATCGTTGGTGGATGGGAGCCGGTCTGGGAGGCGGGTGGCAGCCATCGATGCATCTGAGGATGCAAGCAGGGTGCGGGATCGTGTACGGGATCGCCGGGGGACTTTTTGGTAAACTTGGTACTGGCATACATCTGCCAGTACCCAAGATGGTTCACAATAAGGCAGAGGGGGAGGGTTAGAGAGCTGTTTGGGGGGATCAGGGAGGTTGGGGCTAAGGGGAGATCCTACACAGAAGCATATGTAAATATGCTATAAAAAATTAAGATACCTTTTTTTTAGTACTTTTATATTATAACCCTTCACAGAAAAAGGGACCAATCGAGTTCACAATTTAAACCTCTAGGATGCATGGTATCCAATTTAAAAATCTAAAAGGCTTCACGTCTTTTCAGGATCATCTCCCTATTACCCCCACTCCTGGGTCTCTTAACCTGTTCTATCACTTAGATTTTAAGTTGAGATATATGGTGTCCTGCCTGAACAAAATGATTTGAAACTGGAGCATCTAAGTCTCTCTTCCTAATATTTGATTTGTGCTGGTTCAAGCGTTCCCTAGCTTTTCTAATCGACTCGCCCACATATATTAGGCCACACGGGCATTTAATCAAATAAATAATGTTTTCAGAGTTACATGTGAGATAATAATTTATCTTAAATTTCCTACCTGAGTGGGGATGATAGAGTTTTTTTCCTTTAATCATATTACTGCAACTGAAACATCCAAGACATGGATAACACCTCTTATTCTTTGTAGAAATATATCCAGTTTTATCTCCCTTAGTGGTACCTATGTCAGTCCTGACTAGTTGGTCCCTAAGAGAGGAGGTCCTCCTATAAGCTGGCATTGGCATATCCTGGAATTCCAACACTGAAGGATTGCATCCTTTAAATATATGCCAGTGTTTTCTGATTATACCCATAATCTGGCTGCTCTGTTTATTAAATCAGGTGACAAACACTAGTCTGTCCTTTTTCCTAGTTCCTTACTTTTTTACTATAGAGCCTTTCAACACCTGATGTCTAGACATAGCCTGAACCTTTTCAATATTGTCTTTTATAAGGTCCCCCCGGGTATCCCCTATCAGTAAATAATTTTCCCATTTTCATAAGTCTTTCATTTACCAAAGACTCATCAGAGACAATTCTCCTAACCCTTAGAAATTGACTAAAGGGGAGTGATTTAATCAGAGGAGGATGGGAGCTATCATATTGCAATAAATTATTGCTATCAATAACTTTCCTATATATATCCACTGACAGCTTACCATCTTTTTTGAATACTATCGTGTCCAAAAACTCAATCCTGCTTTCACTGAAATTCAATTTAAATTTGATTAATCTTGATGAATTGCTTAGTTCTGCCACAAATTGCACTAGGGTTCCAATGTCACCTTCCCAAATGCCAAAGATATCATCAATATAGCACCACCACGTGGTGCCATATTGAATGAATAAAGAATTCTCATAAGCAAATCATTCTTTAAATACATTCATAAAAATGTTGGCATGATAATTGGGGGCAACAGGGGAGCCCATAGCCGTTCCTTGAACCTGTAAATAAAATTGGTCCTGGAATAAGAAGTAATTGCATCTCAGAATTATATGTAATAATTCAATAAGAAAGTGCATTGCATATCTGAAAATTTACCACTAGATAGTAAAGTTTAATAAATAGCCCCTAGGCCACTGTTGTGGCTAATAGATGTATAATGACTAACTACGTCTAAAGACTATAAAATGTACTTATTGCCTGGCAGTACTACATCCTATAATTTCTTCAAAAAGTCACCAGTATCTTTAATAAAAGACTGTGCCTGCTCTACAAAAGGACGTAGAATCTTGCCCAAATAAATGGCCATATTGGAGAAAATAGAGTCTGTACTTGCCACAATAGGACTCACTGGTGGCTTACTTATGCACTTTTGGCAATGTGTAAAAAATAGGCGTTAAACCATCTTTTTTCTCTAAAAACTGATTAGTACTCACATCAATAATACCATTACACAGAGCCCACTTTAACAATGATCAATTTCCCTCTGTATTTTAAACTTGGGATCACAATCACTGGTGGCTTACTTATGCACTTTTGGCAATGTGTAAAAAATAGGCGTTAAACCATCTTTTTTCTCTAAAAACTGATTAGTACTCACATCAATAATACCATTACACAGAGCCCACTTTAACAATGATCAATTTCCCTCTGTATTTTAAACTTGGGATCACAATCAAGTCTCAAATATACCTCTAAGTCTGATGTATGAGAGTTTGTGTGATGTGTTTGTGTGGATGTTGCATTATAGTGTCTGTGTTGTGTGTGTGTGTGTGGTGAAAGTGTTGTAAAAGGCAATAGCACTCTCTCATACAACAAAAACAAGCTAGACTTCAATTAGGGATAAAGTACGCCGCTAGCTAGCTAAGAAAGAGTTACTCAACACATTAACTGCCGTCTTATATCCATATACAACCTTACTGGGCAGCCAAAGTAATGAATAAAACAAGACTTTTAAAGAGGATGAACATGATTATTACTTCATTATATAACTTTAAGGGCTGATTAGAATATAAATGTACAAATTACTATAATGAAGTAGGAACACTTAGAATATATGCTGACTTTTAATAGGTCTTGAATAAGCTGCTAGGCATACACTTTAAATCCAATTATAATTTAGAATATACCTGTTAAAAAAAACTCTGGAACACTCTTGTTACATATAACTAATGGTTAATTACTTAAAGCATGCAGTCAGTTTGTAGGTTATAACTTTTGAAGGGGTATTGTAGTGCAAAATGAAAAGCTCTAATTTGCTAGAACAAGGGTCGACACATTTTTTAACAACTTAGGAGTTAGCGCAAAAATATAGCAGGCAAACATTTTTGGGTATCCAAATGCAATGTGTGTGTATTTATTTACTCACAGTCAACCTCGCAACTGTCCCTATTTGAGGAGAACAGTTTCTAAATTTAAGCTCCGTCCTGCTTTACCCCTGAGACAGCCATATCTCCTAATTTGCAGTATTTCCCTTAGCCCTGCCCGTAGACAGTTTAGACACCCATGAAGTGACCAGACATGCCCACCAACCAAACATACATGCCCATGATCCCACCCATAATGACCCCACCACCTCCTGTCCCAGCTCCGCCCTCAAATCACCCCCTCAAGCTACTGACTCCCTTATACCTAGCCACAAATGTGGGAAGGCATGACAAATCCCACTTAAACAAATTAAAGGGACAGTCTAGTCCAAAATAAACTTTCATTACTTTCCAATTTACTTTTATCACCAATTTTGCTTTTGTTCTCTTGGTATTCTTAGTTAAAAGCTAAACCTAGGAGGTTCATATGCTAATTTCTTAGACCTTGAAAACCTCCTCTAAGCTAAGTGCATTTTGACAGTTTTTTACCACTAGACGGTGTTAGTTCATGTGAATCATATAGATAACACTGTGCACATGCACGTGGAGTTACCTAGGAGTAAGCACTGATTGGCTAAAATGCAAGTCTGTCAAAAGAACTGAAATAAGGGCTTATAAGTCTGTACAGGCTTATATACAAGGAAATCACAGAGGTAAAAAGTATATTACTATAACACTGTTGATTATGCAAAACTAGGGAATGGGTAATAAAGGGATTATCTATCTTTTAAAACAATAAACATTCTGGTGTAGACTGTCCCTTTAACACTAAAACTCACACACAGACACACTGCATATCCACACTAACATAGAGATATACACATTTATTTTATTTGATACGCCTCCTGTCTTATCTCTTTAGCTAATCTAGCGGAGCTGGTAAAAAGCCAGCCTAGATTTCAAGATAAAAATACAAGTTATGTCTATGGAATTTGGGAGATAAATAAAAAGTTTTTTCTAAAGGATTGTGATTGACCCTAAATTGGGAGTCCTAACCTGTATTCTGCCTGACGTCAACAGATATCAGCCAGGACATTAAGGTAGCAGGCTAAAGATTACCAAGGGTTCCATTTTTTACTTTTCTCTTTTGGAATTATTATCTATCAATAGAATCATTTATAATCTTGTTCCATAAGCTGTGATGAGTCCGATTTCAGCTGCGACATTCAGATGGTAGGATTAACGCTGCAGAATCTGTTGGTGCTCTACAAATAAATAATAATAATAATAATAGGGTCAGAATTTGGCGTAAACAACATGAAAGCATGGATCCATCCTGCCTTGTTTCAACGGTTCAGGCTAGTTGGTGGTGGTAGTGTAATGGTGTGGGGGATATTTTCCTGGTACACTTTGGGCCCCTTAGTACCAATTGAGCATTGTTGAAACGCCACCAGGCTGACCATGTCCATCCCTTTATGACTACAGTGTACCCATCTTCTGATGGCTACTTCCAGCAGGATAATCCACCACGTCACAAAGCTCAAATCATCTCAAACTGGTTTCTTGAACATGACTAGGGGGTCTATTTATTATTGTGCGGACAGACACAATACAATATAGCGTATCATGTCCGCCGCACATCGATAAATGCCGACAGCATACGCTGTTGACATTTATCATTGCACCAGCCGTTCTTGTGAACAGCTGGTGCAATGCCGCCCCCTGCAGATTCGCAGCCAATTGGCCACTAGCAGGGGGTGTCAATCAACCGGATCGTATTCGATCGGGTTGATTTCTGTACGCCACCTCATAGCAGGCGGACTGGTTATAGAGCAGCGGTCTTTTCCATATGGAGCTTGATAAATTGACCCCAATTAGTTCACTGTACTCCAGTGGCCTCCACAGTCACCAGATCTCAATCCAATAGAACACCTTTGGGATGTGGTGGAACGGGAGATTGGCATCATGGATATGCAGCCGACAATGCAGCAGCAACTGGGTGATGCTATCATGTCAATATGGACCAAAATGTCTGAAGAATGTTTCCAACACCTTGTTGAATCTATTCCATGAAGAATTAAGGCAGTTCTGAAGGCAAAAGGGTGTCCAACCAGGTACTAGCAAGGTGTACCTAATAAAGTGGCCGCTGAGTGTATATAGCTATATATCTCTATCTCTCTGTCTCTGGCCCTGATATTCAAAACCTATCCGCTTGGGTGAGATATTCTAAGATGATCCTCCAGCACTGCAAGATCCCTTGTGAAATATTCAAAAGGAAGATTTTGCTTTACATCTCCAAGTAGCATTCCCTGCATTTCTGTATGTGAAGGAGAGACAAGCCCAGTGCAATACAGCACTGCATGACATGAAAGTTCTGCTGTATTTACACTTTGTGCTTTCTATTTTAAATTAATTTGCACTTCAGATTACATTTTATTACTTTTAAACTTTGCACTTTCTATTTTATATTTTAATTTTTATACAGCTGTGTATTTAGGATTGTGATTTTTCAAATTCTTATTATGCCTTCACAGTTTCTGTGTAACTTTAACAAATTGTATATATATGTGTATCCTTTATAAATTAGATTGCACTTTGCATGTCTTATATAAATTAAAACTGAAAACTGTCAGCTTCAGTTTCCCAGAGAGTGCCATTACTTTCTATAGGCAAGATAATCAAACATTCTCTAATTTGGAGACAGAATATAGGGGCCGATTTGTCAAGCCTCGTATGGGCCCCAATGCCTCTGTTTCCGTGTGAGCCTTCAGGCTCGCTGGAAACAGGAGATAAGAAGCAGCGGATATGATCGGGTTAATTGACACAAATTAACTGAAATGTTTTCACTACAATTTAATTTGCTTTTGTCTATATTTCAGTATATACTACTTTTCTGTTAGTTAAAATAAGTGTATTGTGGGGGTGTGTCCAGGCTGCAGCCATGTTCAGACATGTTTCTTGGCTGCTCTGCTATTGATCTGAGTAATTTCATAGTTATACTCAATTGCTGAACTATAACCATACTATCTTTTCTACACATCTACTAACAAAAAGGTTTGCAATCAGATGATGCTAATTTTGCCGTCTTCCCCAAACTAGAAGATCCTAGACGACAGAGACTGCATGCTGCGGCCTAGTTTACCATTCTACTTTCTTCCCCACCCAGTCCCACTCTTAGCCGGGTAGAGCGGTCTTAACATAAATCTGGAGGAATTCCCATGTGCCTGAGAGATAAACGGTATTGGCGACTGGACATATAGAGCACACAAGATTATAATACTCTGTGATGGAGGCTGAAATTAACGCTATGCTACAACTACTTGCCCAAAAGATGGAGCAACATCATTTCTCCCTCATGTTAGAGCTGAGAGCCGTGAGGGATGACGATGGGGTAGTGGCCACAACTTTCAGCTCGGATGTAAACCCAGTCACCTTGCCAACGAGGACCGCAGCAGCCTATGTCATAGATGGTGTGGAGAAGCTGAAATGACCTCACCTATCTTTATGTAGCCAGATGCCTTGCTCTGTACAAGCACAGGCTATAGCGCCTTACCCGATGGTGTCGAGCTGATACCGGATCTCTTGGAGAGGCGGCCGGTCAGGAGGAGGTTTCGGCTAGGCTTTGTCCTGAAGCGCCATGAAGTGCCTCTAATGAGAACTGCTGATACTTGGTCCATCATCGAACCGCCAGTGTCCCCCTGTGTTGTGCTATCATTCGCAGAGCATGGCTCTTGGAGCTATCAGAACTTTGGTGGCGAGTTCGCATGGAATGTGTATCCATATCCCCATTCTCACAAGGCGACTGTCATCGGATAGAATGGCACCACAACCGGCATTAATCTAAACCTACACTCTCAGCTACTCAGGGGACTAGCTATTGCCAACTCGCATACTATAAACATTGGACTACCTCTCTACCGTTTCACAGTTATTAATGACAATTATACGATTTGATATATTACTGTGCTGTGAAATATGCTAATTGGGTAATTATAAAACTATTAATTATTATTAGAATCTCTATACCCTAGCTAGAGGTTAACCAGATCCCTTGTTAATCTAGTGGCGTATAAGACAATATTGTTACCTGCAATCGAAAATGGTACCTTATTTATATAGCTTAACATATATGCCAAATGTCATCTATTATTTGTAGCTTTGTTAGTAATGGTTATGGGGAATTTCTATTCAATCTCTGTTTGATTTTTATGTCAACATATATGAGGTCAGTATAGTTGTACTCATATGGGAGGAAGGTTGCCCAATATGGAAGTCCTATTTTTTGTTTGTTTTTGTTTTTCTTTCTTTTTTTCATTATCAGCCAATATACTCACAGGGTCTACACTGGAACCAAATGAGCTTGTATGCTACAATCTTAGATACAACAATACCTTTAAACTGAATCAGCTCAGGTCTTAACATCCAAACCTGATCAAAATATAAATGTCAGAAAGTTTTATACTGCCCATGTTTAACACTTTTCTCTTGTTTTGTTCAGAAGCCCCCTCCCTATACATACTTCATGTTCCAGGCTATCTTCCCCTATCACTGCCTATATAGATTGAATAACTTTTGAGATCTCCCTTGACACCTCATGTTTCTCCATACGGCCAGAATAACCTACACTACAACCTCAGCCTATTATGTTTTATCTGTACTGTTTAGCACTACTCCTGTCCCTTAAAGCTTAAGAAAACAGAAAATTCCCCCGCTGAGATCCCCCACTACCATAGGAGCCCTAGTTCCTTTAATATCTGGTTTAACTGCAGTAACTTTTCACCTACAGACTCTTAACCTTACACAGTTATACTGCACTGGTAATCTTAACTCTAAAATATTACGGTACTGACGCTAACTAACGTTGCATTGATCTTTATCACTTTGTCATGTAAGCTCTCAAAACTATTAGGAATACTATTGTAGCTTCCTGTATATTCTTTTGTATTTAGATAGCTTGTTAAGAGTTTTATAATTCAACTGTATAGGCTATTGTGACTGATACAGAACGTGGCTATGCTCGAGTATGTATGTATGCATATATAATTAATTGCTGTTAGTTGGTGGTATCCTATTCCTGCTGTTCTTCCTCTTAGTATAATAGAGTGAATATGGGTTTGGGCATCAATATTTAAATTCTCTTATATTTACTATTTATATGAAGCAAAATACTTATATTTTTCTCACTCCTATTATAGTGTGTGTTGTATTCATATTTTATCACTACTAAGGGTTCTAAGCCATATGTTTTATGATCCCAATCCTGTTTCCCAGTATTATATCCTTATGTTACGCCCATCCTAGTAGTTTTAGTATTAAACTATCATCATCCCATCCACATTCCTACACATTATATTATTATGACTCCATTTTCCAGTGAGTCTCTTACAAACTCCTTGGGTTCAGGACCTCTATAAAGTATGTAGGCTCCTATATTGCTTATCTTACTGATGCTTTAATTTAAGACTATAAGCTCTACTAACATGTGGGTCGTAGCTCCCACATATAATTTACATATATGCTTACTTTAGGTACCCACAGTCTTTGTCTGGCAACCATGATTGCTGCCTACTCCTCGTTCGATTCCCATAAATTACCCTCCTATAGGAAGTTTGTCTCACTATGACGGAATGCTATTTAAAAGGTAAAGCACTCCCTTATATATGCTAATTACAAAATATCTATTCTACTTATCTATAGTTCCGTCATTATGTTTTTCATTTTTTAGTACCTCTTACCACCTTCTGAAAGTATTCCCCATAAGCTCTAGAGGCTACCTTATTTTGGTTTTTTACGTTACCACTATTGTTTTGAGGGCTATTTATTGTTGGCTCAAGAACATGTTTAGCACACCTGAACTAATTTTCACAAAGCCTAAGATGTCTATATAACCTGACCTAGCATTGGTCATCATCTTCTCTGGAAGATTTCTATTTTGGAATTAATAAGACTTAGAACAATAGTTCTAAGTAACTACCATTTGACATAGCATTCACAATATATTTGGCCCAAGAGTGACCAAAGTAGCAGTTACTTCGCATTTATATACAAAGAGAAAAACGAGGTTCCATTTATGTTTGTCCAGTCTTTTTCATTATTTGTACTTCTATTTCAGATATCTATTGTTATAATGTCTGGTTTTACACTTTTCATGCACAGGTAGTTATTCTTGCTTTATCGCTGTTTGTGTAATTGAGACCTATGGAATTTATAATCTATATATGTGCACTTCTGTACTTGTTAGTTGGTACTCAACCTAGATTTCTTTAGGTTTCCTATTCTCTGATTAGTAATACTGTTATTAGCAAAACATGCTTCTGCCTGTGAGCATATTCTTATCTGAGAAGTCAATGTATAATTTTTTTTTTCTTATATGTCTGACAAACTCTGCATTTTCCGCAATGTTGTATCACATAACAACCTCAATAAAAAATTGTTTTTAAAATAAATAAATAAGTGTATTGTGAATTTTGAGCAAACTTCACCTGCATACAGCTGGCAAGACAAATTAATAAGACCAGCTTGTTTTTAAATGCTTAGAAAATTTCACAAGACTTGTGAGCTTCAGACATACCCTGGGAACTCCCCTGTTTTGGCCCTAAGAGGGTCTGCTGCATTGATTCTCTGTTAAATAAACTCAGTATATACAGTGGGACCAATATCGCTGTGGAGCTGCACAATTTCGTTCAGAGGTAACATAGCAGATCGGCAGAGCGGACCCTCATAGCTAGATGGCACGCTACCTGGGAACCTAACCGCTGTGGCGCTGATCCAAGCACTATCTTTTTAGAGCAAAGAGTGTCTTCATCATACTCTGTTATTATAAAAAGCATTAGCTTTATCTGGCACATCACGTTGCATATACGGAACTTTGTCTCATCTATACAGACCACTTGGTTCCTAAGAAATCCAAAGAGGATCCTTAGCCAATCATTTGTTACTATCTGAGTCACGTGACCCCAACAAAACAGGACGTGTTCAGACCATCCCTATCACTGACCGAACTGGTTCATATATACATTCAGAGGACCCTCTTTTGCAAGTATTTTGCACCCTTTTACTTACTTTGGGTCATAGACTCACACACTGCAGTGTAAGCTTTTTTTTACTCTTTTTTAATATTACTGTAGGAGCTTGTATAATTTGTTCTGACCTCCCAATTCTGTTCAAAGCATTCACCTTTTATTCTAATGTTTTTTATGTAATATTTTCACTTCACACTAATGTGATATCTCATTTTTATGTTTTTTTAGTAAATAGTTTACAATATAATACACATTTTCTGATTCTTTATTTACATATCTCAATCAGCTAGATTACCAACCCTTTGGTTTTCATAGCGCTTTCCTCCCGTTTAGCTCAGGGAACTGCCCTGTCCCTCCCACTTTCTGAAACTGTCAGTTTACAATAGAGAAAATACAACGTGCAATGTAATTTTATACAAAAGTGATGTGAAAAAATGAAGGCGCCTAAATATGCACACGAATAAAGTGTACAAAAAGTGAACATGTGATATATATCCCAAAGTCTTGACAGCCCTCTTCAACAAAGGACAAGGATTAGAAATCTGTGTGATATGTATTCACAACTATATTCTTAAAGTGATGGATAACTATATATAAAAGTACATATGAGTGTACAAAAAATATATGTGTACAAAAAATATATAAATAACAAAATAACTGTGGATATAGATAAAAAACACAGTGCCTATAAAGTGTTACTAATGTGTCTTCCAAATCAAAAAATAAAGATATCGAAAACAACCTCCAGCAACTATGTTGCTGAGATGAAATAACTATCAATGCGAGAGTAGTAACAAACGCATAATAGTAACAAACAATGTTAGAGACACATATTAGTGGAGGTATAGCATAAAAATACCAGATACATACAATAGGTGCCCAAAAACAAATAGGGTGTATATATAGTTCTTATCCAAAGTTCATGGAGTGGAGATTATTTCCTCCGGGTGTTCCCTCAGATAGCGGGTATGCGGCAGCAAATACTCCTTCCAAAGCTGATGGCACCAGCGACGATCTGCAGATAGAGGGGAGAAAAGAAGGAGGCGCCACAATAGTGTGAAATCGTAGATGAATAGGACCCCCACACAACGATACAAGATCACTTACTAGATTCAGAGCACTTGAGAAGTGCCACAGGTGCAGGCTGAACTATTCACAAGCTGTCCAGCAAGCTTATCCTCACGATCTACTCCGATCCAGTAGCCAAAGTGAAGATTACATGAAACCCCACAAGTACTTGGGGTCGCAAAGATGCCCAATGATGGTACGAGTATCCTCCTCAGGGCAAAAGTACAGCTAATATTGATGTGTCAAAAGCTGATAGCTGATAAAAAGTTGAGAATAGCTTTTCAAAGCAAAGATAAAAACAAGCGTGATGACAGATAGGTTAAAATATAACATATAAGTTTATTAAAACCTAATACACTACGCGTTTCCCGGTCACAACAACCGTTTCATCAGGTGTGACACCTGATGAAACGGTTGTTGTGACCGGGAAACGCGTAGTGTATTCTCAACTTTTTATCAGCTATCAGCTTTTGACACATCAATATTAGCTGTACTTTTGCCCTGAGGAGGATACTCGTACCATCATTGGGCATCTTTGCGACCCCAAGTACTTGTGGGGTTTCATGTAATCTTCACTTTGGCTACTGGATCGGAGTAGATCGTGAGGATAAGCTTGCTGGACAGCTTGTGAATAGTTCAGCCTGCACCTGTGGCACTTCTCAAGTGCTCTGAATCTAGTAAGTGATCTTGTATCGTTGTGTGGGGGTCCTATTCATCTACGATTTCACACTATTGTGGCGCCTCCTTCTTTTCTCCCCTCTATCTAATTTTATACAAAGTATGATCCTAAGTTATTGAAGTAACAGAAAATTTCAAAGCATAATCAGAATGTTTAAAATTGCTGCTAGATCAAAATTTAAATGTATTAAATTACAAATGAGAAAGTGTAAAGCTCAAATGCAATAATAATGAAAGGATCCAATCTAAAATGTATAGTAATTTAAAATGAAAGGCACAAAGTGTAAGTTTAACAAAACTCTCATATCATGCAGTGCTATATTGCACTGGGCTTGTCTCTGTTTCACATACAAGGAGAGAGATATCGCCGTGATGGAGAGTTCCATCCTTTTTCTTTTTAAAATTCAGTGAGTTAAGCCATTGTAAAATCTGAACTACAATTGCTGCTCTCCAAGCTGCAGAATCTTTGAATATCAGGCCCTCTAAATATATATATATATATATATATATATATATATATATACTATATATATACATACACAGTTGTAATCACAATTATTCAACACACATTACAAATCAGGTTTATTGCCAAAATGTACAGGCTTTCAGCTGTGTGCAATGAACAAATCAAACATAAGCTATTGAAATAGCTCAATACAACGCATGCCTCAAGTGGTTTCCCCAAATTCAATTGAAAATGCAACTTGTAAGGAATTCTGCAGTCTCAAAATTATTCAACCCCCTGAATAAAATCCCTCACAACAGCACAAATATACAAAACAGGTGATGTCTCAAGCACTGCGGCCACTTTGCATCATCTGGCACTGGAAACCTGCAGCATGTAGGAAGGCAAGATGGATTGATTGAAGTATCAGGAAATCCTAGGAGAAAACGTTATGCTGTCTGTGAGGAAGCTGAAGCTTGGGGGGTCATTGAACCTTTCAACAGAACAATGATCCCAAGCATACCTCAAATTTCACCAAGGCTTAGCTGCAGAAAAAGTCCTGGAAGCTTCCACAGTGGCCATCACAGTCACCTGACTTGAACCCTATAGAAAATCTCTGGAGGGATTTGAAAAAGGTGGTTGCAGCACACAAACCCAAGAATAATCAGGTTTATTGACAAAATTTACAGACTTTCAGCTGTTTGCAATGAACAAATCAAACAAAATCATTTGAAATAGCTCAACACAATGACTGCTTCAAGTGGTTTTCCCACATTCAACTAGTAGAGCACCCTTTTGCCGTTATGACCTGCTGCAAATGAGTTGCATAGCTAAACACCAGATTCCAGCAGCGTTCCTGAGGAATCTTAACCCATTCCTCATGAGCAATGGCCTCCAGTTCAGTAATATTCTTGGGTCTGTGTGCTGTAACCACCTTCTTCAAATCCCACCAGAGATTTTCTATGGGGTTCAAGTCAGGTGACTGTGATGGCCACTGTAGAATCTTCCAGGACTTATTCTGCAACCAAGCCTTGGTGAAATTTGAGGTATGCTTGGGATCATTGTCCTGTTGGATGGTCCAATGACACCCCTTGCTTCAGCTTCCTCACAGATGGCATGACATTTTCTCCTAGGATTTCCTGATACTTCAATTAATCCATCTTGCCTTCTTACATGCTGCAGCTTTCCAGTGCGAGAGGATGCAAAGCAGCCCCAGAGCATCACCGAGCCACCACTATCCATAACTGTAGGCAGAATGTACGTTTCATAGTATGCTTCATTCTTCTTCCTCTAGAAATACCGCTGATCCATCGGGCTGAAAAGTTCCAGTTTTGTTTCATCGCTACACAGAACAGAATCCCATAACATCTGTGGCTTAATGGTATATGATTTTTAGCGTATTGGAACCAACTTTTTTTGTGCTTTTGGGTCTGTAGTGGTGTACGTCTTGGAGTTCTGTAATAGAAACCTTCTGCATTTAGTATGCGCCTTAGTGTGCAAACTGCCTGTTGCCACCAAGTCTTGCTGCAGGTCTTTTGGAGTCACTCAAGGGTTTTTCTCAACCTACCTTCTCAGAAATTGGGTTGCAGCCGTTGATAGCTTCCTTTTTCTGCCTCATCCAGGTAGTGTAACTACTGTTCCTTTAACTTTGAATTTGCGAACTATGCTTCCAATATAGTTGTCCAAAACTACTGTCCACAGGATTATTTGTTCTACCAAAGGAATTACACTTTCAGCACATTTGCCCATCCCTAGCCAGTACACAAAATGGAAACTGCAAGTTTTACACTAATAACTTGAGCCGCTCATAGCTAAGATGTGTCAGAATCTGTATGTTTTGCATACAAATTAAACAGTAATTGCAACCAAATCCATGATACCAATAAATAAATGCAACACTCATCTGCCTTGCTATATTGTCTGTTAATGTACAATTTCTAATTAGCTTGGTTTGCACAAATGTGCCCAGAGATCATTATAATTTTTCTTAGATGTGACATAGTCTCACCTGCTATGAGCATCCCGGCAAAATGACCCATACCATGAACCAGCTATAATAGGGACATTTGTTTCAAACCACAAAGGCCTTTAATACAAGATAAAGTAAATGATTTCTGAGAAAATAAGGCACTGAAGCATGTCCAATTCCATTAACCCCTCATGTGCTCCAGGGAACTCCAGAAGAATGTATTTACTAGACTTTCCATTAGCAAGAAAAAGTGGTCTGCTTATCTGCACATGAAAAATGGCATATAAGGGTCTTCTTTGTGGAATGAGGTTTTAATAAGTAACATGGACACGTTGCACTAGAGGAATTTTTTCTTGAAGTCGAAACCCAAAGTATTAAAGGGGCAGTTTACACTTTAGTAATCTTAAAGTCTTAATTTAGATTAAGCTACTAATATTCTCCTGCACCCCTTTCTATATCATGCAGCAGTAACAGTAAAAATAGTCATTTTAAAATAACTTTTTTACTGTTACTGCTGCATGATAAAGAAAAGGTGTAGGAGAATGTTTGCAGCTTAATCTAAAGTAAAACTTTAAGATGACTGAAGTGTAGGCTTTCCCTTTAATACTTTGGGTTTTGATATTGACATCAAGAACAAATTCCTCTAGTGCAACGTATTACCAACTTATTATTACCTATATTACCAAAAAAATACTTCTGTCGAAAGGTTAATTTTTAGTGAACATTTGTTCATAGGACCATACACCTTCATTCAAACTCTGGCAATGCACTGCTAGCCCAGAGCAGAACACAGATGCTGAACCAATCAGGGGTGGCATATATACATAGCCGCCAATCACTGGCTGTGTTCTGAGACTAACTTTAAGTGCTCATCAATTTTTGAGGATTAACAAATAGTATAAAGCAGCAGTATAATAATAAAATGCTTTTCTAGCACATTAACACATTTTATTATTGATCTTTTTTTTCATTCAAATGTTTTTTTATTGGGTAAGAAAGTTTCACAATAGTGTACTGTTAACAATTAAACATTTTCAAAGAAATACACTTTTATATTATGAAGAGAACCCACAGTTTTTGTCATGGATTAACATACTTGGACAATAAAATAAATATGAATAAGGGAGCAGGAAGGGGAAAGGGAGATGGAAAGGGTACACATAAAAAGGAAATGGGATAGGGAAAGAAAATATCCTGTATCACAATTCCCAATTTCTCATAACCATTTTACATCTGTGAATATAAATATGCATCATGGCAAGAAAATAAGTTTTTAGATCAGAATAATTGAATCAACAAATTAACTACTAGTCTTTTGTCATAACAAAGTTCCCTAACTATTCTATACATTATTGTATAGCCTTTGTTCCCACAGGAATAGTATATCAGTTATAAAATGTTGTTTACCTATGTAACAGTAATGCATTCTCTCAAGCGTGAGGATATGGTCTACTTCTGAGACCCATTGAGAAAAAGTAGGGACCTGTTGTGTCTTCTATAATCTTGGAATTAGCCTTTTGGCACAAGTTAACATTATATGAAGCAATTTCTTACAATATACACAATTAAGAAGTGGGGTATAGTTAAGGAGGATAATGTGCGAATTAAGAGAGATAATCATACCCAAAATGTGGTTCATACTCTGTTCTATTTGCGACCAAAAGTTAGTAATGCTAGGGCAGGACCACCAGATATGAGTCATAGTACCCATTTCTCTGCATCTTCTCCAACAACTAGAAGAAGCATCGGGATAGATATTACGGAGGCAATGAGGTGTTAAATGGACAGTCAACACCAGAATTTTTGTTGTTTAAAAAGAAAGATAATCCCTTTATTACCCATTCCCCAGTTTTGCATAACCAACACTGTTATAGAAATAAACTTTTTACCTCTGTGATTACCTTGTATCTATGTCTCTGGAAACTGCCCCCTTCTTACAGTTCTTTTGACAGACTTGCCTTTTAGCCAATAAGTGCTCACTCCAGGATAGCTTCACGTCCATGAGCTCAATGTTATCTATATGAAACACATGAACTAATGCCCTCTAGTTGTCAAAATGCATTCAGATTAGAGGCAGTCTTCAAAATCTAAGAATTTAGCATATGAACCTCCTAGGTTTAGCTTTTAACTAAGAATACCAAGAGAACAAAGCAAAATTGGTGATAAAATTAAATTGGAAAGTTGTTTAAAATTACTTTCCCTATTTAAATCATGAAAGTTTTTTTGGACTTGACTGTCCCTTTAAATACCACCGGGCAAGTATTTTATAATTAAATTCAGACATAGTTAGAGAAATAGAGGAAGAGTGAGTCAAGTTGAAACAGCGTTTCCAGTCATCATCATTTAGATTGCATAATAACTCTTCGTTCCATTTCAACAAGTATGCATGTCGCTTTTCTAGGAAGGAACCTCTAAGTATTCTTTACGTCATAGAAAGACATGCTCTTTTAATATTAGAGTTAGTACACAACTGTTCAAAAAGTGTTAGTGGTCTCAGAATGTCCTGCTTATATTGGCTGTTATTAATTGCATGTCTGATTTGCAAATACGCGTACCAATTGTGGAATGGAGAACCTAGTTCTTCATTTAGTAGGATTCTGTCATTAACACCAACAGAGTCCAATATTAAAAATATAGGGGAATTCTATAGATTCTCAATCACATTAATGTGGATAAAAGAACTATGATGTATGAATAAACAGTTGTTCAACAACAGGGTCAAAGGAGATATAGAGGTGGACACACCCTTTACATAGGTAAGTACATAGTCCCAAACATCAAAAGTTGCGTTAATATAACTATTATGCTGCAATATTTGTGGACTGGCTAATTTAGGTAGCCAGGCTATATCTCTCATATATTTAACGTGGGACAGAGAGCTTTCAATCTGTACCCACAGGTTAGGGGGCGTGTGCGTGATTCCAAGATATTACCTTTGATAAATGTGCTGCTCTATAGAATTTGTTATGTTAGGGACATTAAGTCCTCCATCCTCTTTCTTAAGATATAAGGTATACTGAGCTACTCTGGGTTTTTAATAAGACCAAATGAACGAATTTATAATTTTTTGTTGTGTTCTAAGATAGGCGTTGGATAAGGCTATCGGTAGTGTTTGGAAAGATATAGGTAATTAGGCACTATCATCATTTTAATAGTGTTTATTCTCCCCATCCAGGACAAATGACCTTGTTTATGCCAGGTCTCGAAAAAGGTGCTTTACGTTCGCTTGGAGAAAAATAAAAATGTCAGGAAATAGATCTTGAGTATTTTTTGGAATTGTTAGACCTAGGTATTTAAGCATATCTGTAATGGTGAATTCAGTATTATGAGCTATAAATTCTATATCCTGTGGTGGTAGATTGATTGGTATTAGCCCAGATTTCTCCATATTAATGGAGAAGTTAGAGACTTGCTTATAATTTTCTAAGGTCTGTATTAATGCAGGCAATGTTGTGGATGGGGATTGAAGAGTAAGGATCACATCATCTGCAAACAGGAGGCATTTTTGAGTGAGATTGTCATATTGTACACCTTGTATATCTGAATTATTTCTGATCTGTATTGCTAATATTTCAACAGTGAGGGCAAATAGTAGAGGTGAAAGCGGGCAGCCTTGACGTGTGCCATTTGAAATGGGGAATAATTGTGAAATATTATTATTGACTCTCACCTTAGCTCTAGGACCACAATATAAGGCCTGAATTATAGTGAAAAATGTGTTTGAAAAGCCAAATTTCGACAGGGGTTTCCACATAAAATGCCAGTCCACACTGTCGAAAGCCTTTTCCGCATCAGTGGAAAGAAGGGCAAGAGGAGTATTTTTATCAGAAGCATTTTGTAAAGAGTGTAATACTCTAATTGTGTTATCCTTTGCCTCTCTACCCATAACAAATCCTACCTGATCCAGATGTATGATTTTTGGTAAGAATGTATTTATTCGATTCACAAGTATTTCGGCATAAATCTTTATGTCAATATTTATGAGCAATATTGGCCTAAAGTTGCCAACTTGGTCTCTAGATGTATCTTGTTTTGGAATAACCGTAATCAGAGCTTCTAGGTTGGAAAAAAGCATTGCCCTGATCATTTATTATTGATCTTTTATGTCCATTTACATTTGAGAGTCTATTCAATTGTAGCATTGAAATCAAATTATTCTACAATTCACTAATTTTACTTTTTTATTTATCTATGTATTTTTTATCTATGTATTTATTTATTAAACCATTTTAGCAGCTATTTGAAGAAGGAAAAAGCAAAGATCAATAAAAGAGACAAAACTAAATAAACCATTAGCATTTCTGTACACAATGCCTAAAGTATTTACAAGTTGATCAATAAATGTCATATACTTATTCAGGCATTATACCTACTGAGTGTGAAGTCAATTACAAAGAGCTTAATGTGTAAGTAATATCCAAATTGCATAACAGGAATGTTACAGCTCAGTTCATATGATACATCTGATGCAGAAAACTGAAGGTTGGAAGGGTACATAAAACCCCAAAATGGTCAAAATAAATAATAAAAATGCTAAAAATGGGTAGTGACCCGTCCTAAGACGGTGGCATCTAGTTGGGGGGGGGGGGTTAGAGAGCTGTTTGGGGGATCAGGAGGGTGAGGGGATGACGAGGGTTCCCTAGACTACAGAAATTAAAAACCATATATTATTTTAAAAAATAAAAATTTACTGTCCCTAAACTTCATACTGGCAGACTGCCTGCCAGTACATACGTTGGTGGTAACCAGCGGGGTGAGGGAGGAAAGAGAACTGTTTTGGAGTTATCAGGTAGAGTTTGGAGGGTAATCTGTACAATACATATACAATTAACCTTACAAGCTAACCTCTTCACTGCTGGGAATTTCAGAAGTGTGGTGCACAGCAGCAGCAATTAGCGGCTTTCTAAGTGCCAAAAACAATTGCAAAGCTATGCATTTTTTCTGTTTTTGAACAAAAGGGACCCAAAAAAGCTTTTATAACCATTTGTTTTATAACTGCATTAGTTGAGTGTAAATAATTTCAGTGAGAAACCCAAAGTTTGTGAAAAAGTTAATGATTTTTTAAATATGATCGTATTTGATGGCAAAATGGTGGCATGAAATATACGAAAATGGGCCTAGATCAATACCTTGAGTTGTCTACTTAATAAATATATAGTTTTGGGGGGGGCAGAGCTAGCTCTGCAGGTGAGCGGTCGCATAAGATAGCTCCGGCTATTTTCAGAAAATGTAAGCATTTTCGACAGCTCAGAGCAGACATTTTTTTTTCAAATTATTTTTATTATTAGGCAATACATGGTTAGACAGCATAGAGATACCAGTATTTTCAATAGTTTGTCACAAATTAGATCCATCCAGCAAACAGCAACAGTCCAGGATAGTTGCTGAACATGGATTCCAGAGTCTATATATCTTCAAGTGATCGTAGTGGGTTGCTGTGTGTAAAAGTCCATGCAATTACCCAATATACTCCAGTCTTTTTCACATTTTCAAGTTCACAAACTTAATTAAACTAAAACATTACATAATATAATAGCAAATAACAACAATAACAACAATAACAAATAACAGTACAATCAGCCAATTGGATTGAGCTCGCATTCTATTGGCTGTTCCAATCAGCCAATAGAATGCAAGCTCAATCCTATTGGCTGATTGGATCAGCCAATAGGATTGAACTTCAATCCAATTGGCTGATTGCATCCGCCAATAGGATTTTTTCCTACCTTAATTCCGATTGGCTGATAGAATTCTATCAGCCAATCGGAATTCAAGGGACGCCATCTTGGATGACGTAATTTAAAGGAATATTCATTCGTCAGGTAGTCGTCGGCCTGGAAGGATGCTCCGCGTCGAATATCTTGAAGATGGACCCGCTCTGCTCCGGATGGATGAAGATAGAAGATGCCGTCTGGATGAAGACTTCTGCCCGTCTGGAGGACCTCTTCTGCCCGGCTTCGCTGAGGACTTCTCAAGATAGGGTGATCTTCAGGGGGTTAGTGTTAGGTTTATTTAAGGGGGGATTGGGTGGGTTTTAGAGTAGGGTTGGGTGTGTGGGGGGTGGGTTTTAATGTTGGGGGGGTATTGTATATTTTTTTACAGGTAAAAGAGCTGATTACTTTGGGGCAATGCCCCGCAAAAAGCCCTTTTAAGGGCTATTTGTAATTTAGTATAAGGTAGGGCTTTTTATTATTTTGGGGGCTTTTTTATTTTATTAGGGGGGTTAGATTAGGTGTAATTAGTTTAAAATTCTTGTAATTATTTTATTATTTTCTGCAATTTAGTGTTTTTTTTTGTACTTTAGTTAATTTTATTTAATTGTAATTCATTTATTTTAATTTAGGTAATTAATTTAATGATAGTGTAGTGTTAGGTGTAATTGTAACTTAGGTTAGGTTTTATTTTACAGGTAAATTTTTCTTTATTTTAATAACTATTTAATAAATATTCTACCTAGTTAAAATAAATACAAAGTTGCCTGTAAGACAAAAATAAATCCTAAAATAGCTACAATGTAACTATTAGTTATATTGTAGCTAGCTTAGGGTTTATTTTATAGGTAAGTATTTATTTTTAAATAGTTATAATTTATTTAATGATAGTAATATTTATTTAGATTCATTTAAATATTTTATATTTAAATTAGGGGGTTTTATGGTTAGGGTTAAACTTAGTTTTAGGGGTTAATAAACTTAATGTTGGTGGCGGCGGTGTAGGGGGGCAGATTAGGGGTTAATAAATTTAATGTAGGTGGCGGTGGGGTCCGTGAGCGGCGGTTTAGGGGTTAAACACTTTATTTAGTTGCGGTGGGGTCTGTGAGCGGCGGTTTAGGGGTTAAACATTTTATTTAGTTGCGGTGGGGTCCGGGAGCGGCGGTTTAGGGGTTAATACATATAATGTAGGTGGCGGTGGGCTCCGGGAGAGGCGATTTAGGGGTTACTAACTTTATTTAGGTGCGGCGGGGTCCGGGAGCGGCGGTATAGGGGTAAAACAGTTTAGTATAGTGTGGGTGCTTAGTGACAGGGTACCAAGAACGCTGTGAATAAGCCGAAGAGCAGCAAGATCGATGACTGTTAGTTAACAACAGTCCACTGCTCATCGCTCTGTACTTGGTACGCGGCTTTTTGACAGCTTTCTTGATAATTTTGGAGAACGTATTGAGGTCCGCAGCAGCGATGTTAGGGATCTTAGGTGAGCGTATTGGTGTCAGTGAATGCAGGTAAGTTGACAGGTTGATAAATAGAGGCCCATATCTCTTCCCAGCCAATACTTTGTGGGGCATTATAATTTTCAAGGTCTGGAGCAGTCCAGTCACCTCTAAGAGCAGCCTCCAATATTACCTTGTGATACAAAAAAGGGGCCCAATACCCAGAGCAGACACATTTTATTTAAATGGTGGACGATTCCTGGATGAAACATTTCAGGCTACTGCTACGATGTAGGACACATGATTAGCAGTGCTAGACACTTTCTACACCCACTAAAATTACTGCAGCAGACACGAGGAAAACGCCATCTTTTCCCACCTCCGTAACGCACTGACTTCTACTTGCCGAGTACCTCTCCATACTACAAGGGAATCTGGAGGCTTTGATTCAGTTAGCCAGAACTTTATCAAGCAGCGGCCTCAGTTTCTATTGCACATCACCCTCCTGGTAATCCGGGTTACGACACTGCAAGCTAATAATTAAGCAATACTAGTTATTTTTGACTGAGAACTGCTTATCAGATACTACAGTCTATACGTACCCAGCATACCCTCAGTATGGATGGCCTTTCGTGCAAAATGGCCATCGAAGACCTATTGAAGGAATTTGAGCAGAAAATGGACATGTGCTTTGCAGATCTGTACCAATCACTATATCAAGGGCTTACAAGCAGTGAAAATTGCTCCAGGGAGATTGCGATAAGACGATATAATGCTTCCCCTAGCTCCCACACCCAGGTCCTTCCCGATCTATCAACGGAACCAGCAACGCATTGTGTCAGTGTCACTTGGAAGGCAAATTCACTATACCCTAGTTTGACAGACCATCTTACTCTAACAGCATTGAGGACCTCTCAGCCACATAGAGTCCCCAAACATGTGGATGACACTGCATCTTGAAGGCACAATAACTTTGAGAAGAACTTCTCCAAAGACCTACGATATGCAATTATATAGCTGCATCTCCGTGAAGGGTGAAAATGTTGGATGGATACTTTCAGTGACTCCATTTTGTTTGGCCTGGAAAGCACTATACCTTGGAACACTCTGGTTACTGTTCTAAACATATCTACTGAAGAAGGGGATTTGGTAGTCAGTTATATATATATATATATATATATACACATCTGAAAGTTAGGTGTGATCCTATCTACAGTATCTTTGTTATGCAGTATGTTATTCAGCTTTAGGTTGTGTTTAAACCAGTTGTTATTTTTACCATGGCTGTATAAGACATTAGAAGCTCACTTCCCCTATTTCCGATGTTATTGACATTTTCTATGTTTGCACTTGTTATATCCATATCTATTTGTGCACACTATGCATCTATATGGTAGCACGACACTTAGCATTTATCTCTACTTAAGACACACCCATTTAACTCTTGATGATCTGACCTGACTTCCCTTTACGTCTCTATATATTTTAATGCAAATGGTTTTAGGAGTTCTGTAATATACTATACATTAACCTGTATTGTATATAAAGCTTTGATCCTGCTGGTATTCACAGGACTTATCTAGATAGATAGACATGCTCCCCACCCCTACGGGGGTTTTTTGGCTCTGGAATGAGGCTATAATATCTATGTTCTTCTTAAACGTGATGCTTGTCTAATTAAAATCTGTGTGGGGATAGGAATACCTTTTCGGTAAATGGCATACATCAGCTGAGACAACTGCAGTGTAGTATCTGATCTGCATGAACCTCCTATATTTTACAATCGTGCTGTCTGCGGCCGAGACAGTATGATACAGCTTTATTAGTGAAAGTATATCAGTTTGCACTATTTTATTTTCACGTATATTCACTTAGCTCATACTTATTAGGTTTTGTAAGTTCAGCCCTATATACTTATGTTCCTCTATCATACTTAGGTACCTAACAGTCTATCACACCTAAAATACATATCTCAGGGCATCCACAAATGCATGGTACGTTAATAGATTATGATATATCTAATGTAATTTTACAATGTGGGTCCTGGTCTGTTTATTACTGGAGCACACAGTAGGCCTCATAGCTGGATATTTTATTATCTTGGTTATGTCTGTTATCAACTGGTTACAGCAATGGATTAATCACTAAAACACCTTCCTTCATAGGACTCTATCTTCGTATATATTGGCAATCCCTCCGACACCAGATGCAACGTAGCCCAAAGAGACCTCATAGTTGTCTATATATTATGAGGTTATAATACCCTGTTTTGGAACATACAGGCAGTTGTAATGTCATAATATAGTGGCTTATCTAACAGGATAGGGCTAATCATATGACTAAAAGATATTTGACAGAGAGTTGCATATTACCGTTAAAATCTCTCTTATTAAAGCTCATTACGTTTTCTAAACAATAGTCTGAACAAATACTTTTCTCCTTACTACTAATCTGGCACAATTAGCTTATTTAATCATAAGATGGTAGGACAGGGTCATCATCACACCCTAAATTAGGTTATAGCATATAGTGTCACTCTAGTTCCCATAATATATATCCGCCACAATAGCCTTCTCCCCCCAACTTAACTTCCCCCCCTAAAATTAAAAGCAGCTCTTGCTCGCTGATTCACCCCAGCTATCATTCAATCCATATTACTACTCACTCATACATGTAGGTGCACTCACCATCTAATTAACTGCTTGCCTCTTACTCACTAAGTGTGACTGACTAACTTAAACCCTCAAGCTCTCTATATGCCACAGGTCCCTCTAATAGGTTTTCCAAATCTATGCACCTACACCTTGTTATGATCTGTTATGCTAAGTAGTACATGTTTTACAGAAAAAGAGGTTCCAAAATACCAAGTGCAGTCTATACATCTCTGTTTTATCTATAGCTCTCTTATTAGACAACTCTGAATATTGAATGGAAAATGTATCTATGCTGTTGTCTCTTATCAATGACTGATTGTATTATGTATCTTACCTATGTAAACTGACTATTTATTGTTACAATATCTGTCAACCTCAATAAAAAATGAATTCACAAAAAATAATAATATATATATATAGTTTTGATAGGTATGTATAAAAAACAAGGCTCTATTTCTGTTTAAATGGAGTGACAGCAAAAATGCTAAACATTCTTTGGTACTTTGGGCAAGTTTTTCTCTAAATTTCCTAGTCCTTAAGGGGTTCATCTCCCTTTAAGAATTGTCGAAGAATAAATAAAGTGATACATTAATATAGAAAAAGAAGAAAGAATAGAGGACATAAAGATAACAATACATCAATCACCAACAAGTAATATAACAGCAGATGTAAAATTGTATATATATAGTGATGTCGCGAAGAGTTCGCCGGCGAATAGTTCCCGGCGAACATAGCTTGTTCGCGTTCGCCGCGGCGGGCGAACATATGCGATGTTCGATCCGCCCCCTATTCGTCATCATTGAGTAAACTTTGACCCTGTACCTCACAGTCAGCAGACACATTCCAGCCAATCAGCAGCAGACCCTCCCTCCCAGACCCTCCCACCTCCTAGACAGCATCCATTTTAGATTCATTCGGAAGCTGCATTCTTAGTGAGAGGAGGGACAGTGTAGCTGCTGCTGATTTAATAGGGAAATCGATAGCTAGGCTAGTGTATTCAGTGCACTACAGTCCTGAAGGACTCATCTGATCTCTGCTGTAAGGACAGAACCCCAAAAAGCCCTTTTTAGGGCTAGAACATCGGTCTGCTTTTTTTTTTTTTCCTGTGTAATCTAATTGCAGTTACCTGCCTGCCAGCGTGTATGTCAGGCTCACAGCGTATACTGTGCCCACTTGCCCAGTGCCACCACTCATATCTGGTGTGGCAGGTGGTGGGGGTTGGTCTGTGGGGGAAGCTACACTACAGAAAAAAAAAAAAAAAACAGAAAAAACTACTTTTTTTTGCAAACTGGGTACTGGCAGACAGCTGCCAGTACCCAAGATGGCCGCCAATAAAGCAAATGGGGAGGGTTAGAGAGCTGTTTTGGGGGGGATCAGGGAGGTTGGGGGCTAAGGGGGATGCTACACCACAGCATATGTAAATATGCTAAAAAAATAAATAATTTTTTTTAAAAACCCGTTTATTTTAGTACTGGCAGACTTTCTGCCAGTACTTAAGATGGCGGGGACAATTGTGGGGTGAGCGAGGGAAGGGAGCTGTTTGGGAGGGATCAGGGGGTCTGATGTGTCAGGTGGGAGGCTGATCTCTACACTAAAGCTAAAATTAACCCTGCAAGCTCCCTACAAACTACCTAATTAACCCCTTCACTGCTAGCCATAATACACGTGTGATGCGCAGCAGCATTTAGCGGCCTTCTAATTACCAGAAAGCAACGCCAAAGTCATATATGTCTGCTATTTCTGAACAAAGGGGATCCCAGAAAAGCATTTACAACCATTTGTGCCATAATTGCACAAGCTGTTTGTAAATAATTTCAGTGAGAAACCTAAAATTGCGAAAAAATTTAAGTTTTTTTTAAATTTGATCGCATGTGGCGGTGAAATGGTGGCATTAAATATACCAAAATGGGCCTAGATCAATACTTTGGGATGTTTTCTAAAACAAAATATGTACATGTCAAGGGATATTCAGGTATTCCTGACAGATATCAGGGTTCCAATGTAACTAGCGCTCATTTTGAAAAAAAGTGGTTTTGAAATAGCAAAGTGCTTGTTGTATTTATTTCCCTATAACTTGCAAAAAAAGCAAAGAACATGTAAACATTGGGTATTTCTAAACTCAGGACAAAATTTAGAAACTATTTAGATGTTGTACCTGCTGCGGGAGTTTGGTCTGTTACTGTGAAGCGGGCGTAACCCTTACACTACCTGATCGATACAACATCATACCTGATGTTTTAAAGCACGTTATTCCAAACAATTTAGCAATGTTAGGTGATTTATGCCCTTTATGGATTAAAACCAGACTCTGCATCAACTATGTAATTTTCCATGGGAGTTTTGCCATGGATCCCCCTCCGGCATGCCACAGTCCAGGTGTTAGTACCCTTGAAACAACTTTTCCATCACTACTGTGGCCAGAAAGAGTCCCTGTGGGTTTTAAAATTCACCTGCCTATTGAAGTCTATTTTATGTTCGCGACATCACTATATATGTACAAACAATTCTCTTACACGTTTTATAACATTGTTTTATCTAAATGAATTGTACCCATGGACAGCGCTGCAGAATATGTTGGCGCTTTATAAATAAAGTATAATAATAATATAATAAAACAACTAACATAATTAGTCAGGCATTTGTTAAATGATTAAACATTGGTTTATTTTAACTGGATTTTGCCTATAAATTTCTGATTTGTAAAACTATTAAATGTTATTACAAGAGTTAGCTATTCTTTGAATGTAATGCTGTTTATTTTATTTTATCAGTAAGGTATCCTGAGACATTTCCAAGGGTTAGCAATACATCATTTAATTACAATACAATTATGCTGGTGAAGAAGTTGTTTAATATAATAACACTGGAGGTGTAAATTATATAAGTTTTTCATGATTAAAATGCAGCAAAAAATACCTTTAAATATCCCCCTGGATGGCTCAACAGAGAACATTTTGCTGGCTTCGTATTATGCTGCTTCCTGGTCCTCAATCTGCCGTGCTTTCTCTAGACTATTGGTTTTAAACCTATCCTCAAACCTCCCCAACAGGCCAGGTTTTCTGGATTACCTTGGGTGAGAGCGGATAAAATAACCATGTTTACTAATCAGCTGATTATTTTACTGTTGCTCCAGTTCAGATATCCTCAAAATGTGGCCTGTTAGGGAGGCCGAGGACAGGTTTGAAAACCAGTGATGCAGACCAAAATAGTGGACACGGGGCTGCAGCACAGTGCCGCTCAGTGACTGGAAGGTCACTAAGCAAAGACCAGTGATTGGCATTCTTTATAAGTGTCACAGTACACAGTACTGGTAGTTTGACACTTTGGGACGATTTATCACGGCCCAAATGGCTTGCCGGAAAACAGGAGTTAAGAAGCAGCAGTGTTAAGACCACTGCTCCTTAGCTCGTACGCCTCCTATGAGGTGGAAGACATCAATCCGCCCGATCTCATACGATCGGGATGATTGACACCCCCTGCTAGTGGAACCTTATGGCTAGATTTAAAGTTTTGTCGGTAAAGACCCGCGTATCTAACGCTGCTTTTTTTCCCAACGCACCCTTCAAACAATGCTGGTATTTAGAGTTGTCTGAGGGGCTGTGTTAGGCTCAAAAAAGTGTGCGTTGAGCCTAATGTAGCTCCACTTCAACCCTCAAAACCAGTGTTGCTTACGGTAGCGGTAAGCTGGAAAAACTTGCTCATGCACAATATCCTCATAGGAAACAATGGGGCAGTTTGGGCTGACAAAAAACCTAACACCTTCAAAAAAGCAGCGTTCAGCTCCTAACGCAGCCCCATTGTTTCCTATGGGGAAACATTCTCTAAGTCTGCACCTAACACCCTAACATGTACCACGAGTCTAAACACCCCTAACCTTACACTTATTAACCCCTAATCTGCCGCCCCCGCTATCGCTGACACCTGCATTATATTATTAACCCTTAATCTGCCGCTCCGGACACCGCCGCAACCAGTGATGTGCAGTCACTAGAGGCAGGTGAGGCAGCGCTTCACCTCTCATATGGGCAAAAATATATTTTTTTTATTGGCTTTAAAAAATTTTTTAAAAAATTGCTATTTTTTTCCCCCAGCATTTTTTTTTCACAGCTACATGTTGTGCAATGGAGAGGCACAAGCAGGTCTGCCCACCATTACACAACATGCTGCGCCACCTACTGGATGAAAGTGGTTAAGATCATTGCATGGCCCATAACTGCTTATTTGAGGCAGTCCTATTTGGGCTGAACCAATCCAGTGAGAGGCATTAGTAAGTTGAACTGAGGGTTGGGGCTGGATGTTAAATCATATAAAACAAAACAAAAACAGAAAAAAACTTTCATTTATTTTGTTGCTGTCCTGTGAAGCTGCCAGCTTTGCTAAAGTGAAAAAGAGAGTTCTTTACTACCCCTCTAAGTGCAGTGGAATGTTCCACTGTTACTTCCTTACAGAGCAGCCAGAAAGAGATGCAGACGTGCAGTGTTTTAGCCACATTGCCACATTTTATTAAAGTAAGTTCTGCAACCTTAGATTTTGCTGAAAGGGATTCTGTTAGTGAAAATGATAATTTAATGAATGTGGTTTAGTGTTTTTTGTTTTTTTTACTCTTTTACAGCAGTTTAAGGATCGTTTTTGTATTTTGTTTACTCAAAATTTACACTAGCAGCTTGCTTCTGTACTGCACAATAATTTATAGTCTCACTTTATGAACTCTCTGTAGCTCTGCTGTTTTATTACTTAAAAATGCAGTGGTCCCTCTCCCCCCCCCCCTTGTGTGTGTGTGTCTCTCTCTCTCTCTCTATCTATCCATCTCTCTCCGTATGTGTCGTTCTCCCCCATGGTCTCTTTCTCTCTCTGTCTCTCTTCCTCCCTCCTCTGACTCTCTCATCCCTTATGTGTCTCTCTAACCGTCTGTGTGTGATTGTGTCTCTCTCTCTTTCTCTAACCCTCTGTGTGTGATTGTGTCTCTCTCTCTTTCTCTAACCCTCTGTGTGTGATTGTGTCTCTCTCTCTTTCTCTCTCTCTCTAACCCTCTGTGTGTGATTGTGTCTCTCTCTTTCTAACCCTCTGTGTGTGATTGTCTCTCTCTCTCTCTCTCTCTCTAACCCTCTGTGTGTGATTATCTCTCTCTCTCTCTCTCTAACCCTCTGTGTGTGATTGTGTCTCTCTCTCTCTCTCTCTCTCTCTCTCTCTCACCCTCTGTGTGTGATTGTGTCTCTCTCTCTCTCTAACCCTCTGTGTGTGATTGTCTCTCTCTCTCTCTCTCTAACCCTCTGTGCGTGATTGTGTCTCTCTCTCTCTCTGACCCTCTGTGTGTGATTGTGTCTCTCTCTCTCACCCTCTGTGTGTGATTGTGTCTCTCTCTCTCTCTCTCTCTCTCTCTCTCTCTAACCCTCTGTGTGTGATTGTCTCTCTCTCTCTCTCTCTCTCTCTCTAACCCTCTGTGTGTGATTATGTCTCTCTCTCTAACCCTCTGTGTGTGATTGTGTCTCTCTTTCTCTCTCTCTAACCCTCTGTGTGTAATTGTGTCTCTCTCTTTCTAACCCTCTGTGTGTGATTGTCTCTCTCTTTCTCTCTAACCCTCTGTGTGTGATTGTGTCTCTCTCTCTTTCTCTAACCCTCTGTGTGTGATTGTGTCTCTCTCTCTTTCTCTAACCCTCTGTGTGTGATTGTGTCTCTCTCTCTTTCTCTAACCCTCTGTGTGTGATTGTGTCTCTCTTTCTCTAACCCTCTGTGTGTGATTGTCTCTCTCTCTTTCTCTCTCTCTCTAACCCTCTGTGTGTGATTGTGTCTCTCTCTTTCTATCTCTCTCTCTAACCCTCTGTGTGTGATTGTGTGTCTCTCTCTCTCTTTCTCTAACCCTATATGTGTGATTGTGTCTCTCTCTTTCTCTCTCTAACCCTCTGTGTGTGATTGTGTCTCTCTCTCTTTCTCTAACCCTCTGTGTGTGATTGTCTCTTTCTCTCTCTCTCTAACCCTCTGTGTGTGATTGTGTCTCTCTCTCTTTCTCTCTCTCTCTCTAACCCTCTGTGTGATTGTGTCTCTCTCTTTCTCTAACCCTCTCTGTGTGAGTGTCTCTCTCTCTCTCTAACCCTCTGTGTGTGATTGTGTCTCTCTCTCTCTTTCTCTCTCTCTCTAACCCTCTGTGTATGATTGTGTCTCTCTCTCTCTCTTTCTCTCTCTCTTACCCTCTGTGTGTGATTGTGTCTCTCTCTCTCTTTCTCTCTCTCTCTCTAACCCTCTGTGTGTGATTGAGTCTCTCTCTCTATTTCTCTCTCTAACCCTCTGTGTATGATTGTGTCTCTCTCTCTTTTTCTCTCTCTCTAACCCTCTGTGTGTGATTGTGTCTCTCTTTCTCTCTCTCTCTCTCTCTCTAACCCTCTGTGTGTGATTGTGTCTCTCTTTCTCTAACCCTCTGTATGTGATTGTGTCTCTCTCTCTTTCTCTCTCTCTAACTCTCTGTGTGTGATTGTGTCTCTCTCTATTTCTCTCTCTCTAACCCTCTGTGTGTGATTCTCTCTCTCTCTTTTTCTCTCTAACCCTCTGTGTGTGACTGTGTCTCTCTCTCTCTAACCCTCTGTGTGTGATTGTGTCTCTCTTTCTCTCTCTCTCTCTCTAACCCTCTGTGTGTGATTGTGTCTCTCTTTCTCTCTCTCTAACCCTCTGTGTGTGATTGTGTCTCTCTTTCTCTCTAACCCTCTGTGTCTCTCTCCCCCCGTCTCTCTCTCCCTCTCCCCCCAAGTGCTTTTCTGTGTTTCTGTCTACCTTTTATTTATTTAATTAATGAATTGGTAGTGCCATCTGATGGTGTGGCTTTATTTAAAGGGGTGGGGTCAAGCACCCCACCATCTTTAAATTTCACCAGCCGCCAATGGATCAAGACATTTTTATATTTACTGAATAATGAAATAATCTATAAGCATAATTTTCAGCATTAACGTAAAAAGTATGTTTAAAACATATATTTTAATGGGCATGGATTTCTAGATCTCATAATCAGAGCAAGCATTTTGTTATCTGGCAAGAGTTTCTGTTACAATCCTTTAGACTAAAATCAGATGTTTACTAAGTTGACCAGTTTTCCAAGGCACCATTTAAAGGGACATGAAACCCATATGTTTTCTTTCATGATTTAGAAAGAGGATGCAATTTTAAATAACTTTCCAATTTACATCTAATATCTAATTTTCTTCATTCTTTTGATATCCTTTGTTGAAAATAATATCTAAATATGCTCAGTAGCTGCTGATTGGTGGCTGCACATAGATACCTTATGTGATTGGCTCACCCATGTGCATTGCTATTTCTTCAACAAAGGATATCTAAAGAATGAAGGTGTATCCTAGCCACTGCCTCACCAGCCTCTGACGTCACTGCACGTCACTGGCCGCAACCTACATTATCCCTATGAACCCCTAATCTGCTTCCCCTAACATCGTCGACCCCTATATTATAATTATTAACCCCTAATCTGCCCCCCCAACGTCGCCGCTACCTTACCCACACTTATTAACCCCTAATCTGCCGACCGGACCTCGCCGCCACTATAATAAATGTATTAACCCCTAAACCGCCGCACTCCCGCTTCGCAAACACTATAATAAATAGTATTAACCCCTTATCTGCCCTCCCTAACATCGCCACCACCTACCTACAATTATTAACCCCTAATCTCCCGCCCGCACCGTCGCCGCTACTATAATAAAGTTATTAACCCCTAAACCTAACCCTAACCCTAACACCCCCTAACATAAATATAATTTTAATTAAACGAAATAATATTCCTAAAATTAACTAAATTAATCCTATTTAAAACTAAATACTTACCTATAAAATAAACCCTAATATAGCTACAATATAACTAATAGTTACATTGTAGCTATTTTAGGATTTATATTTATTTTACAGGCAACTTTGTATTTATTTTAACTAGGTACAATAGCTATTAAATAGTTAAGAACTATTTAATAGCTACCTAGTTAAAATAAGTACAAAATTACCTGTAAAATAAATCCTAAGTTACAATTAAACCTAACACTACACTATCATTAAATTAATTAAATAAATTACCTACAATAAAATACAATAACATAAACTATTCTATAATACAAAACCCCCCACTAAATTACAAAAAATAAAAAAGAATTACAATAAGTTTAAACTAATTACACCTAATTTAAGCCCCCTAATAAAATAAAAAGCCCCCCAAAATAAAAAATTCCCTACCCTATTCTAAACTACCAAAGTAATCAGCTCTTTTACCAGCCCTTAAAAGGCTTTTTGCGGGGCATTGCCCCAAAGTAATCAGCTCTTTTACCTGTAAAAAAAAATACAATACCCCCTCAACATTACAACCCACCACCCACATACCCCTACTCTAACCCACCCAAACCCCCCTTAAAAAAACCTAACACTACCCCCCTGAAGATCTCCCTACCTTGAGTCGTCTTCACCCAGCCGGGCCGAAGTCTTCATCCGATGGGGCAGAAGAGGACATCCAGACCGGCAGAAGTCTTCATCCTATCCGGGCAGAAGAGGACATCCGGACCGGCAGACATCTTCATCCAAGCGGCATCTTCTATCTTCATCCATCCGACGAGGAGCGGCTCCATCTTCAAGACATCCTTCCTGGCCGACGGACTAACGACGAATGCCTGGTCCTTTAAATGACGTTATCCAAGATGGCATCCCTCGAATTCCGATTGGCTGATAGAATCCAATCAACCAATCGTATTGAACTCGCATTCTATTGGCTGATCGGAACAGCCAATGGAATGCGAGTTCAATACGATTGGCTGATTGGATCAGCCAATCGGATTGAACTTCAATCTGATTGGCTGACTGCATCAGCCAATCAGATTTTTTCTACCTTAATTCCGATTGGCTGATAGAATTCTATCAGCCAATCAGAATTCGAGGGACGCCATCATGAATGATGTCATTTAAAGGACCAGGCATTCGTCGTTAGTTCGTCGGCCAGGAAAGATGCTCCGCGCCGGAGGTCTTGAAGATGGAGCCGCTCCTCGTCGGATGGATGAAGATAGAAGATGCCCCTTGGATGAAGATGTCTGCCGGTCCGGATGTCCTCTTCTGCCCGGATAGGATGAAGACTTCTGCTGGTCTGGATGTCCTCTTCTGCCCCATCGGATGAAGACTTTGGCCCGGCTGGGTGAAGACGACTCAAGGTAGGGAGATCTTCAGAGGGGTAGTGTTAGGTTTTTTTAAGGGGGGTTTGGGTGGGTTAGAGTAGGGGTATGTGGGTGGTGGGTTTTAATGTTGGGGGGTTGTATTTTTTTTGCAGGTAAAAGAGCTGATTATTTTGGAGCAATGTCCCGCAAAAAGCCCTTTTAAGGGCTTGTAAAAGAGCTGGTTACTTGGTAATTTAGAATAGGGTAGGGCATTTTTTTATTTTGGGGGGCTTTATTATTTTATTAGGGGGCTTAGATTAGGTGTAATTAGTTTAAACTTCTTGTAATTCTTTTTTATTTTTTGTAATTTAGTGGGGGTTTTTTGTATTATAGATTAGTTTATTTTATTGTATTTTAATTTAGCTAATTGTAGGTAATTTATTTAATTAATTTAAGGGAGATCTTCAGGGGGATCTTCAGGGGGGTAGTGTTAGGTTTTTTTAAGGGGGGTTTGGGTGGGTTAGAGTAGGGGTATGTGGGTGGTGGGTTGTAATGTTGGGGGGGGTATTGTATTTTTTTTTACAGGTAAAAGAGCTGATTACTTTGGGGCAATGCCCCGCAAAAGCCTTTTAAGGGCTGGTAAAAGAGCTGATTACTTTGGTAGTTTAGAATAGGGTAGGGAATTTTTTATTTTGGGGGGCTTTTTTATTCTATTAGGGGGCTTAGATTAGGTGTAATTACTTTAAACTTCTTGTAATTCTTTTTTATTTTTTGTAATTTAGTGGGGGTTTTTGTATTATAGAATAGTTTATTTTATTGTATTTTATTTTAGGTAATTGTAGGTAATTTATTTAATTAATTTAATGATAGTGTAGTGTTAGGTTTAATTGTAACTTAGGTTAGGATTTATTTTACAGGTAATATTGTACTTATTTTAACTAGGTAGCTATTAAATAGTTCTTAACTATTTAATAGCTATTGTACCTAGTTAAAATAAATACAAAGTTATCTGTAAAATAAATATAAATCCTAAAATAGCTACAATGTAATTATTAGTTATATTGTAGCTATATTAGGGTTTATTTTATAGGTACGTGTTTAGTTTTAAATAGGATTAATTTAGTTAATTTTAGGAATATTATTTAGTTTAATTTAAATTATATTTATGTTAGGGTTTGTTAGGGTTAGGGTTAGAGTTAGGTTTAGGGGTTAATAACTTTATTATAGTAGCGGCGACAGTGCGGGTGGGAGATTAGGGGTTAATAATTGTAGGTAGGTGGTGGCGATGTTAGGGAGGGCAGATTAGGGGTTAATACTATTTATTATAGTGTTTGCGAGGCGGGAGTGCGGCGGTTTAGGGGTTAATACATTTATTATAGTGGCGGCAAGGTCCGGCCGGCAGATTAGGGGTTAATAAGTGTAGTTAGGTAGCGGCGACATTGGGGGGAAGATTAGGGGTTAATAAATATAATATAGGGGTCGGCGATGTTAGGGGCCGCAGATTAGGGGTTTATAGGTATAATGTAGGTGGCGGAGGTGTCCGGTCGGCAGATTAGGGGTTACATTTTTTTTATAGTGGCGGTGATGTGGGGGGGCCTCGGTTTAGGGGTACATAGGTAGTTTATGGGTGTTAGTGTACTTTGTAGCACAGTAGTTAAGAGCTTTATATTCACGCGTTAGCCAATAAAGCTCTTAACTACTGACTTTTTTTGGCAGTAGGAGTCTTGTCGGTAGAGGCTCTACCGCTTACTTCTCCCAAGACTCCAAATACCAGCGTTAGGCAGATCCCATTGAAAAGATAGGATACGCAATTGGCGTAAGGGGATCTGCGGTAGCCTGGAATCGCGGTAGGGAAGTGATCGTTAGACCCTTTCCTGCCTGACTCTAGATACCAGCGGGCGGCCAAAAGCAGCGTTAGGACCCCTTAACGCTGCTTTTGACGGCTAACGCCTAACTCTAAATCTAGGCGAATATTTCTTTAATGTGTGCCGCCAGGGACAAATATAAATCAGGAAACAAAAGAAAGTGTGCAAACAAGGGTTTGTGAAATACAGGCTAATTATCTAACAGGGGCCTATATTTAGAGTTGGGCGGTAGCCGTGAAAACCAGCGTTAGAGGCTCCTAACGCTGGTTTTGGGCTACCGCTGGTATTTAGAGTCAGTCAGGAAAGGGTCTAACGCTCACTTTCCAGCCGCGACTTTTCCATACCGCAGATCCCCTTACGTCATTTGCGTATCCTATCTTTTCAATGGGATCTTTCTAACGCCGGTATTTAGAGTCGTGTCTGAAGTGAGCGTTAGAAATCTAACGACAAGACTCCAGCCGCAGAAAAAAGTCAGTAGTTAAGAGCTTTCTGGGCTAACGCCGGTTTATAAAGCTCTTAACTACTGTGCTCTAAAGTACACTAACACCCATAAACTACCTATGTCCCCCTAAACCGAGGTCCCCCCACATCACCGCCACTCGATTAAATTTTTTTAACCCCTAATCTGCCGACCGCCACCTACGTTATACTTATGTACCCCTAATCTGCTGCCCCTAACACCGCCGACCCCTATATTATATTTATTAACCCCTAACCTGCCCCCCACAACGTCGCCGCCAGCTACCTACAATAATTAACCCCTAATCTGCCGACCGCAAAGCGCCGCCACCTACTTTATCCTTATGTACCCCTAATCTGCTGCCCCTAACACCGCCGACCCCTAAATTATATTTATTAACCCCTAATCTGCCCCCCTCAACGTCGCCTCCACCTGCCTACACTTATTAACCCCTAATCTGCCGAGCGGACCGCACCGCTACTATAATAAAGTTATTAACCCCTAATCCGCCTCACTCCCGCCTCAATAACCCTATAATAAATAGTATTAACCCCTAATCTGCCCTCCCTAACATCGCCGACACCTAACTTCAATTATTAACCCCTAATCTGCTGACCGAATCTCGCTGCTACTGTAATAAATGGATTAACCCCTAAAGCTAAGTCTAACCCTAACCCTAACACCCCCCTAAATTAAATATAATTTAAATCTAACGAAATAAATTAACTCTTATTAAATAAATTATTCCTATTTAAAGCTAAATACTTACCTGTAAAATAAACCCTAATATAGCTACAATATAAATTATAATTATATTATAGCTATTTTAGGATTTATATTTATTTTACAGGTAACTTTGTATTTATTTTAACCAGGTACAATAGCTATTAAATAGTTAAGAACTATTTAATAGCTAAAATAGTTAAAATAATTACAAAATTACCTGTAAAATAAATCCTAACCTAAGTTACAATTAAACCTAACACTACACTATCAATAAATTAATTAAATAAAATACCTACAATTATCTACAATTAAACCTAACACTACACTATCAATACATAAATTAAATAAAATTCCTACAAATAAATACAATGAAATAAACTAACTAAAGTACAAAAAATAAAAAAGAACTAAGTTTCAAAAAATAAAAAAATATTTACAAACATCAGAAAAATATTACAACAATTTTAAACTAATTACACCTACTCTAAGCCCCCTAATAAAATAACAAAGACCCCCAAAATAAAAAAATGCCCTACCCTATTCTAAATTACAAAAGTTCAAAGCTCTTTTACCTTACCAGCCCTTAAAAGGGCCCTTTGCGGGGCATGCCCCAAAGAATTCAGCTCTTTTGCCTGTAAAAAAACATACAATACCCCCCCCAACATTACAACCCACCACCCACATACCCCTAATATAACCCAAACCCCCCTTAAATAAACCTAACACTAAGCCCCTGAAGATCTTCCTACCTTGTCTTCACAATGCCAGGTATCACCGATCGTTCCAGGCTCCAAAATCTTCATCCAAGCCCAAGCGGGGGCTGGCGATCCATAATCCGGCGGCTGAAGAGGTCCAGAAGAGGCTCCGAAGTCTTCATCCTATCCGGGAAGAAGAGGCGATCCGGACCGGCAACCTTGATCCAAGCGGCATCTTCTATCTTCATCCGATGACGACCGGCTCCATCTTGAAGACCTCCACCGCGGACCCATCTTCTTCCGACGACTTCCCGACGAATGACGGTTCCTTTAAGGGACATCATCCAAGATGGCGTCTCTCGAATTCCGATTGGCTGATAGGATTCTATCAGCCAATCGGAATTAAGGTAGGGAAAGTCTGATTGGCTGATGGAATCAGCCAATCAGAATCAAGTTCAATCCGATTGGCTGATTCAATCAGCCAATCAGATTGAGCTCGCATTCTATTGGCTGTTCCGATCAGCCAATAGAATGCAAGCTCAATCTGATTGGCTGATCGGATCAGCCAATCGGATTGAACTTGATTCTGATTGGCTGATTCCATCAGCCAATCAGAATTTTCCTACCTTAATTCCGATTAGCTGATAGAATCCTATCAGCCAATCGGAATTCAAGGGACGCCATCTTGGATGACGTCCCTTAAAGGAACCGTCATTCTTCAGTTGGACGTCGGAGAAAGAAGATTGATCCGCGCTGGAGGTCTTCACGATGGAGTCGTTCCTCATCGGATGAAGATAGAAGATGCCGCTTGGATCAAGATGGTTGCCGGTCTGGATCGCCTCTTCTTCCCGGATAGGATGAAGACTTTGGAGCCTCTTCTGGACCTCTTCAGCCGCAGGATTATGGATCGCCAGCCCCCGCTTGGGTTGGATGAAGATTTCGGAGCCATGACCGATTGGTGATACCCGGCGAGGTGAAGATAAGGTAGGAAGAACTTCAGGGGCTTAGTGTTAGGTTTATTTAAGGTGGGTTTGGGTTAGATTAGGGGTATGTGGGTGGTGGGTTGTAATGTTGGTGGGGGTTATTGTATATTTTTGTTTACAGGCAAAAGAGCTGAATTCTTTGGGGCATGCCCCACAAAAGGTCCTTTTAAGGGCTGGTAAGGTAAAAGAGCTTTGAACTTTTTTAATTTAGAATAGGGTAGGGCATTTTTTTATTTTGGGGGGCTTTGTTATTTTATTAGGGGGCTTAGAGTAGGTGTAATTAGTTTAAAATTGTTGTAATATTTTTCTGATGTTTGTAAATATTTTTTTATTTTTTGTAACTTAGTTCTTTTTTATTTTTTGAACTTTAATTAGTTTATTTCATTGTATTTATTTGTAGATATTGTATTTAATTAATTTATTGATAGTGTAGTGTTAGGTTTAATTGTAGGTAATTGTAGGTATTTTATTTAATTAATTTATTGATAGTGTAGTGTTAGGTTTAATTGTAACTTAGATTAGGATTTATTTTACAGGTAATTTTGTAATTATTTTAACTATTTTAGCTATTAAATAGTTCTTAACTATTTAATAGCTATTGTACCTGGTTAAAATAAATACAAAGTTACCTGTAAAATAAATATAAATCCTAAAATAGCTATAATATAATTATAATTTATATTGTAGCTATATTAGGGTTTATTTTACAGGTAAGTATTTAGCTTTAAATAGGAATAATTTATTTAATAAGAGTTAATTTATTTCGTTAGATTTAAATTATATTTAACTTAGGGGGGTGTTAGTGTTAGGGTTAGACTTAGCTTTAGGGGTTAATCCATTTATTACAGTAGCAGTGAGATTCGGTCGGCAGATTAGGGGTTAATAATTGAAGTTAGGTGTCGGTGATGTTAGGGAGGGCAGATTAGGGGTTAATACTATTTATTATAGGGTTATTGAGGCGGGAGTGAGGCGGATTAGGGGTTAATAACTTTATTATAGTAGCGGTGCGGTCCGCTCGGCAGATTAGGGGTTAATAAGTGTAGGCAGGTGGAGGCGACGTTGAGGGGGGCAGATTAGGGGTTAATAAATATAATATAGGGGTCGGCGGTGTTAGGGGCAGCAGATTAGGGGTACATAGCTATAATGTAGGTGGCGGTGGTGTACGGAGCGGCAGATTAGGGGTTAATAATAATATGCAGGGGTCAGCGATAGCGGGGGCGGCAGATTAGGGGTTAATAAGTGTAAGGTTAGGGGTGTTTAGACTCGGGGTACATGTTAGAGTGTTAGGTGCAGACGTAGGAAGTGTTTCCCCATAGAAAACAATGGGGCTGCGTTAGGAGCTGAACACGGCTTTTTTGCAGGTGTTTTCTATGGGGGAATCGTGCACGAGCACATTTTTGAAGCTGGCCACGTCCGTAAGCACCGCTGGTATCTAGAGTTGCAGTAGCGTTAAATTATGCTCTACGCTCCCTTTTTGGAGCCTAACGCACTGAAAACCCAGCCATTTTGTGAACTCTAAATACCAGCGGTATTTAAAAGGTGCGTGGGAAAAAAGCACGCGTAGCTAACGCACCCCTTTGGCCGCAGAACTCTAAATCTAGGCGAGGGTTTCTACATAACTTTTTCCACACTAACTTTTATTGCATGTTTTACATCTTTCTGTATTTATCCTGTGCAGCAAACACAGATAAGGGGAAACCTAAGGTCCAACATGGCGGCAAAATATCTTTAAATTGCTAGTTAAATTATCGGAAAAAAATCTCCCTTATTTTTTGGAAGAAAGCTTTGCAACCTTATTATCAACACATCTTGAATCTCCCAGAGAAAAAAATGAAGTTGCTCATAGGCTGCTAGTGATCATCACAAGCAACAGTCCTGTCGTATAGTTCTATTGCTGTGTAATTTTGTGTGTGGTTAAAAGGGACATGCAACCTCCAATTTTTTTCTTTTGTGATTCAGACAGAGCATGTCATTTTAAGCATTTTTCTAATTTACTTCTGTTATCAAATTTTCTTCATTCTCTTGGTATCTTTTGTTGAAAAGCAGGGACATAACCTCAGGAACGTGCCCATTTCTGGAGCCCTAAACAGCAGCAGTTTTGTAAGAATGTGTTCCTTTGCAAGATTACTAGATGGCAGCACTATTTCCTGCCATGTAATGTTCCAGACACTTACCTAGGTATCTCTTCAACAAAGAACACCATGGAAAAAACAAATGAAAAGAAAAAAAAAAAAAAAATCAATAAAAACTTAATTCTGAATATTTATTATAAGAAAAGTCTTAACCATGATCCTAGCTATAAACCTAGACATAAATTGCAATTCTCACCCAAAGACGATTTTTCAAAACTGCAGTTTTTTTTTGTCAAATATAGGGGTCAATCACAATCCTGTAGAAAAATAATGATTTCCAACAGAAAAACACAGAATCTATAGGGATTTTTTTTGTAGATAATTCAGCAGATAATCTTTTATAAGGAATTGTGATTGACTCCACAATGTTCAGTCCCGGCAGTGATCCTAATGGGTGGTAATATGAAAAGGCCAAGGGATTGTTGCTTGTATCATAATGGTAGCGATATAACAGCTGGTTATTTATAGACAGAACACAATATGCCTTGTGTTTTTTTATTCTATTCATACTTTTCTCTAATAGCAGTGCATCAACATTGCATAATAATAATAAAGCTTCTATTGTTTGACTCTTCAGTAATGATAAGTACTTCATCTTGATGCATTATGATTACAGTGATGTATTAGATTACTTACTGCCAATCAGCACCTACATAATGCCACTCATATCTAAGACCTCTGAAAAAAACAAGGTACTTAATAAATATTATCAGTGTTTGCTGCACATAGTGCAAATCAATATCCAGCACTAGAGTTGTATCTTTTAATAAATGAACAAAAGGACACATTTCAGTCAATTTCATTTAGCAATGATCAGGCAAGCAATACTCTTATTGTGCTATCCCATGTCTAACCCCTCTAACAGAAAGAATAAACAAGGATATTTATGATACTCTACCAAAGGCAGGGGTGTAGTATATAGCCAATGCCAACTAGGCATGTGCCTTGTGCAGCAAGATAGGGGGCAACACATTTTGATATTTGGTTTTATAGTGTGACACCTTCCCATTCCTTTGCACTATAAGGGCCAGATTACGAGTGATGCGCTAACTGTTGTGCACGAGCGATATCGGGTTTATCAAAGCTGTTTGCGCTATAAGAATTAGCCCGTGTATTAAAAGTTTAACGTTAACGAGTTTGCTCAAGTGCAATTGAATTTAACGCACGTCTGGATAGTGCAACCTCAGAGCTCTGGTTAACTGTTACACTTAAATAAAAAGTTGCACAAAATACTTCAAAACTACATTAAAAAGTAAAGTTACATTAATAATAACAACATCTAATAAAAGTTGTTAAAAAAATGCATTAAAAAGTTATAAGGGCTCGGATTGGCCAGTAATACAAAATAACATCCCAACGGGTGAACCTGTGACTTTGATACGACTTTACTTTTGACAATTCTGTTTTGAAGTTGTAAACAGTGTTTTTCTCCTTATAAGACTTAATTTATGATTGATATTATGTATTCTTTTGTTGTTTAACATTCTTGTTTATGTTTGAGTGGCCAAAGAGCCTATATGGAGTTGGACTCTATAAAGGGGCTGCGAAACTCAGCAGTAACCACAAATGTGACAACAGATGTCAGAAAAGCATTGGAAAATTGTAAAATGAGATGCTTTGTATGTTTTGCACATTGTATTGATCTTTGCAATAAAAATATATTTAAAAAAAAAAAATAAATAATAATAATATAAGGGCTGAAACATATAAAGAACTGCAAAGGGCTTTAACATAGAAATACATACATATACATGTCTAAATATGTATATTTATTTATATATATATATATATATATATATATATAAATATATATATGTGTGTGTGTGTATATATGTGTGTGCATATGTATTTATGTATTTATATGTGTATATATGTATTTACAGACATTTATACAAATATAAACACATAAATACATATATATCTATATCTATATCTATATCTATATATATATATATATATATATATATATATATATATATATATATATATACACACACACACAAAAATAAAGTCCAGCACTCGGTCACAAGCTCTCAGCTAAGCTTAAAAGCAAACTGGAAGAATCAGTTACTGCATTTGGCCAAATGGGACAAGCCCAGGTGCCACATCGAACAAACTGGGAACTAGTCAGGGTTCACAGACTTCATCTGTTTAGTACTTTTCCCTAGGAACATGCTCCCAGGCTGGTCTGGGCCAAGACTGCATGTGACTCTGGAGATAGTGCAGCTCTTAGAGAGTGCTATAGCACCATAGCTGAGCATAGTTTAGGGGTCATGTGATGTGTCCCCAGTCCGGTCTGGGAGTACTGTTCCACTTTTCTTGTTTTGTTTGTGCTTAAGGGTGATTACAAAAGTCTGTGAACCCTGACTAGTTCCCAGTTTGTTTGATAATGAGCTTGCAATTTTGTTTGAATGGCGAGTTGAAGGAGGAATTGAGGGTTTGGTTGAGAAACCTATAGAAGTTCAACGGGGTGTCCATAATTCAATAAGAGTTTTTGGCAGGGTATTATCTGTACCTTTACACTGATGCGTTGAGGAGTCACGGCTGTGTACCTGGCGGGTACGTGATGTGACGACTTGTGGCCAGATAATTGGGTGGAGGCTGGCATCACAAAAAAATCTGGTATTTTTAGAAATTTTCACATTGGTGGTGGCTTTTTCAATTTGGCATGCAGATTTACAAAACAAGAGGGTTGTTCCATTCCGACAACATGGCAGTGGTTTTGGCAATTATTAGACTATCTGCTAACTCTTTCCCAGTGGTTCATCTTCTCAGAGTGTTTGTATTGGTGTGCTTGCAATATATTGTGTTGTTCAGGGCTGTCCCTATTCTTGCTGATGCTTTGTCTCGTTCCAGGAGGTAGCTCCTGAAGCGGATCAGGAGGTGGTGAGATGCCCAACAGAGCTTTGGTGCTTAAATATCCAGGGTTGATCAATTTAGTGTGGGGAGTTTTAGCTCCAGGCACCTGGAGGGCCTACAAGCAGTTGTGGAGCCAGTGGTTGAAAGTTATGAAGAGATGTTTGTTTGTTTGTTTAAGGGCAGGATGAGTTATGGGTATTGTTGAGATGGATTGAGGAGTGGAGAGAGCTGGGGATGTCAAGGCCTTGGTTAAAAGAAGGGTGGCGGCTTTAGCCTTTTTGTTCCAGTTATTGGGTAAGGATGATTTGACTAAAGGTTTTTCAGTAGGACTGGCTATCAGGAGCATTTGCATGGGCAAGGTTTCATCGGGAATAATCTTGGTTTCATGTCCCAAAAATATTTGATAAATAGAATAAAAAGGGATTTGGGTAGATTGGAACAGCTATTTTCCTATTTAGTGGTGGTGTGGTCTGAAATTGAGCCTTGTTTAGTATGGAAGGCGGCCTGAGATTTAAGAGCTTAGAGTCCTGGTGAAAAGGGTGAATAGGGTGGTCAGTAGATTTGTATTCAGGATGGGGGGGAAAGCACCCGTCATGTGGAGCTTGAAAGGGAGGGTAGCTGTTTCTTTAAGCGTGATGGTGGTCATCTGAATATTTGGCTGCACCTGTTTAATTTTAACATCAGAGAAGTGATTGAAAAGGCCTTAGCCCTTTTGGGTGGTGCTCCGCTATATGCCTTGCTGTGGCAGGTGTTTGACTAATTTTTGGGTAAATAGTTGATGGTGGTACCTTCTGCTAGGGAATTATAGTAGAGATTTGGGACTATGGCCATGTTTGGCAGAGTTTGCCAGCACGTGGTGGTCGATGGGGCAAGCACCTAGGTTTTTTCTGATAGGCCTTTTATTAAGTTTGTATTTATTCATGTTATTTATAAAGTTTAATAAAAATGACTGCTGCCTTTTCAACCCCATTTTATGGAATGGGTTTTTTTTGGAGCAGGAATGTACACTATGGGGGTCACTCACAGCTTTGAGCAATGTTTAGTGTGGCCACACTATCCATTAAAAGTATAGGACATGCTTAAGAGATTCAGCTACGCTAAGCATTCTGTGGTTATTCTGGTTTGCTATTCACTTATAATACCAGATTGTATGATATTTGGAGCACGATATTTATAGTGCACCCTGCACTATCAATAGAGTTCCACTTGTAATCTAAGCCTATAAGTGGCATATACATATGTCCTGCTCAGAAGCTGCAATGAGTAGTGCTTCTGAGCAGGACTTAAGCTATCTTTTACTTGATCTAACAGTATAAAATACTTTTATTGTAGATGTACCTTCTATACTGTTCTGTTTCGTTATACTTCATTAAGTAAACCAGAGACAGAAATCAGTCCAGCACACATGGCACTATGCATGACACCAATGATTACTACTCAATACCCCAGCATAATACTCCAAGAATCCAAAAGAGTGGCAGCATATAAAGATATACATCAGCAGTATATATGTTAGCATCAGTAGATGGCGCCCAAAGCAATCAAAATCATTGTCTTTAAAGGGACATAAAACCCAAAAATCTTATTTCATGATTCAGACTTAGATTTACTTCAATTATTTACTTTACTTTGTTTTCTTGGTATTCACTGTTGAAAAGCATATCTAGATAGGCTTAATAGCTGGGAGCTAGCTGCTGATTAATGGCTGAACAAATATACCTCTAATCATTGGCTTATTGAAGTGTTCTGTTTGCTCCCAGTAGAGCATTGCTGCTCCTTAAATAAAAGATACCAAGATAATGAAGCAAAATTTATAATATAAGTAAATTGGAAATATGTTTAAAATTGTATGCTCTGTCTGAATAAAAATTGTGGGTTTCATGTCCCATTTTACAAAGCACAGAAAGTGAATATATTGCACATTTTCTTTAAAAAATGCATATCCATCCTATCCTACTCTAAATAAGAGCACATCAAAATATCCACCAAAATAGATTTTAATCCTAATTCCCTCAATTTCACACATAAAAATACAGGGAGTGCAGAATTATTAGGCAAATGAGTATTTTGACCACATCATCCTCTTTATGCATGTTGTCTTACTCCAAGCTGTATAGGCTCGAAAGCCTACTACCAATTAAGCATATTAGGAGATGTGCATCTCTGTAATGAGAAGGGGTGTGGTCTAATGACATCAACACCCTATATCAGGTGTGCATAATTATTAGGCAACTTCCTTTCCTTTGGCAAAATGGGTCAAAAGAAGGACTTGACAGGCTCAGAAAAGTCAAAAATAGTGAGATATCTTGCAGAGGGATGCAGCACTCTTAAAATTGCAAAGCTTCTGAAGCGTGATCATCGAACAATCAAGCGTTTCATTCAAAATAGTCAACAGGGTCGCAAGAAGCGTGTGGAAAAACCAAGGCGCAAAATAACTGTCGATGAACTGAGAAAAGTCAAGCGTGCAGCTGCCAAGATGCCACTTGCCACCAGTTTGGCCATATTTCAGAGCTGCAACATCACTGGAGTGCCCAAAAGCACAAGGTGTGCAATACTCAGAGACATGGCCAAGGTAAGAAAGGCTGAAAGACGACCACCACTGAACAAGACACACAAGCTGAAACGTCAAGACTGGGCCAAGAAATATCTCAAGACTGATTTTTCTAAGGTTTTATGGACTGATGAAATGAGAGTGAGTCTTGATGGGCCAGATGGATGGGCCCGTGGCTGGATTGGTAAAGGCCAGAGAGCTCCAGTCTGATTCAGACGCCAGCAAGGTGGAGGTGGAGTACTGGTTTGGGCTGGTATCATCAAAGATGAGCTTTTGGGGCCTTTTCGGGTTGAGGATGGAGTCAAGCTCAACTCCCAGTCCTACTGCCAGTTTCTGGAAGACACCTTCTTCAAGCAGTGGTACAGGAAGAAGTCTGTATCCTTCAAGAAAAACATGATTTTCATGCAGGACAATGCTCCATCACACGCGTCCAAGTACTCCACAGCGTGGCTGGCAAGAAAGGATATAAAAGAAGAAAATCTAATGACATGGCCTCCTTGTTCACCTGATCTGAACCCCATTGAGAACCTGTGGTCCATCATCAAATGTGAGATTTACAAGGAGGGAAAACTGTACTCCTCTCTGAACAGTTTCTGGGAGGCTGTGGTTGCTGCTGCACGCAATGTTGATGGTGAACAGATCAAAACACTGACAGAATCCATGGATGGCAGGCTTTTGAGTGTCCTTGCAAAGAAAGGTGGCTATATTGGTCACTGATTTGTTTTTGTTTTGTTTTTGAATGTCAGAAATGTATATTTGTGAATGTTGAGATGTTATATTGGTTTCACTGGTAAAAATAAATAATTGAAATGGGTATATATTTGTTTTTTGTTAAGTTGCCTAATAATTATGCACATTAATAAAATTAATCCTCAAAAATACAACTTGCCTAATAATTCTGCACTCCCTGTATATACAATAAAAGAAAGAATAATTGTCATTACTTACTGTATACTATAATTACTGCTATTTCCATTTTTTTATATTTAATTACAGAAAAATTGAGAGGTCCCAATCCCTATTCATTCATGTTCGTTCAAGGGTACCCAACTCATGAATCCAAAATGTTTCAGCATTAACTCTCTATCTCCTCTCTATCTCCTCCCCTACGTGGTTTAGGGACAAAATCTATTATTTGAAATCTCAACTGATTAACAGCATTTCCTATTTGTAAGAAATGGTGAGCTACTGGGGCCGTGTTGTTTCTTGTTCTAATAGTATTTATGTTCTATGATCCTATCACGGATACATCTAGTCATCTCACCAACATAGCACTGCCCACATGGACATTTAACCATGTAGACAACATACTGGGTATAACAGGTGTAATACCCTCTAATCTGAATGATAAAATACAGAGGCTTTAATTAAATTTCCGCAACAGGAGCTGTTCAGACAGGGGAAACAAACCTTATTAACCCCTTAATGACCACAATGTACCCTATATGTCACTGGTCATTAAGGGTTTTTTCAGGACATAATAGCACAAGTCTAGCAAGAAGACACTATTAATACCCTCACTCCAGCAGGCTTTGTGGAATAGAGCAGTCTTAAAGCTGGTGGGAAGACCGCGCTATAAAACAATCAAGTCCCAAAAAAAGGCCAGTGACATACAGGGTACGTCGCTGGTCCTTAAGGGGTTAATTGAAGTTATATATCCTAAATTACTGTTCTTGTTTGAACCTATATAAGCCCTAATAAGTTGTTATTAGAGATTAGTACCACTAACATAGGTAAATTTTGAAATTCAGGGATTACTGGATTACACATGGATAAAACCCCCTCTCTAGTATTTCCTAATAATGCTTTGGATTGAGTGAGTCAGAGAGTTAAATTCGGAGACAAAAACTAATCATTTACTTAATTTTATTTATTTTCCCCTTACTTGAATTTAGTAATGTATCTCTTGGGGTGGACATAGAACTAATTCCATCTTTATATTGATAACAGCCAATAGATAACCCCGCTCTAAAAACCTATTACCCATTTCATTTAGTCTAGAACCAATCAGACTTTCATATGAGTCTATTCTGCAGACCCTTAGAAACTGGCTACAGGGTAAAGATTTAATCAGAGAATGGGGGTGGGCACTGTCATAGAGCAAAAGGCTATTACGGTCGGTTTATTTTCTGAACAAGTTAACTTTTAAACTACCACCAGTTTTAATAACCTTAGTGTCTAAAAATTCTATATTTTCTTTACTCCAAGTTAATTTGAATTTAATATAACTGGTGTTAGCGTTTAAATAATTCACAAAAGCTGCAAGGGTTCCAACATTGCCCAACCAAATTCCAAAGATGTCGTCAATATAGCGTTACAAATTATATTTTTATAATTTGGGGCGACGTTGTAACTCATGGCCGTACCTTGAATCTGAAGAGAGTAATCATCCTCAAAAAGAAAATAGTTACAATAAAGAACTAACTCTAATAATTGTAAGAAAAAGTCTATCTGGGCCATATTGTAACGACCGTCTGAGCCAAGTATTGCCCTGATAGCACATATCCTGCTCTCATGAGTAATGGAAGTATAAAGACTTTCTACATCTAAGCTAACTAAATAAATATAAATCAGATGGAAAAGCCAGTGCATCTATTTTTAATACAAAGTCACTAGTGTCCTTAACAAAAGAAGTGGACAAATTGAAACATTAGTAAAAATAGAGCCTATACTAGCAACAATAGTACGACCTGGGGGAGTGTTTAAGTTCTTATGAATCTTGGGGCGCGTGTATAATGGGAGCCTCGTTCTCATGCCGTGAGACATGGCATGAGAACTAGTGCAGTGAAGGTGTTAAATTGTGCAGTGATGGCAGCAAACTGTAAATATATATGTATATGCTAATATATATATATATATTTGTGTGTTAATATGTGTATATAAACATATACATATATATTTACAGGGAACACACAGTTCCCATAGACTGCAATGTAAAGGCACTTTTAAGTGCCATTTTTTTTTTCTAACAATCTACAGCCACCAATTATCTTTATTTTTTAATAAAGTATATTACACTTGATTTTAGGGGCATTTGGTGGACATTTATAAAATTAACCAGAGATCTGATCTCTGGTTAATTTTATAAGCATTAATTAACCAGCTGTTTTCCTAAATAAGGCCTAAATAAGTTATATTTTATATAAATTTATCTGTTGCTAAAACATTCAGCATGTGGAATGTAGTTGCTCCTCAGATACAAGGGATTCCCTTAGAATTCATGAGAATCAAGTTTCTGAGCTGTGGTAGATGTAGAGATTTCTATGTAATCTGAGCAAATATGTTTGCATCAGCTTGTCATGAAACATTTGTGGCAGAGTTTACTGGTAGGGCAAAAGGTTGGGGCTTAGAAGAGGTTAGATAAGGGGTACTAAACGGAAATAGGGCCTCTTTTTCTCCAGAGCCAATGTGTGAGAATTAGCTTGCTTCTTCTCACACACTGACATACGGAGAAGTTTACAGAGGGCTTATAACTATTTCTTATCCAGCATGCCAGACATACAGGACTTGTTACAGATGGCCTTAGTACTGTCACAGTCCTGTGGCCCTGATTGGATGTTCCAGAAATTGAGGATGGCCTGGGTCAACCCTGGTGAGGTGGTTTCTAGACGTGGCTACAGAGACAAGGAGGTCAGGGAGAGAAAACTATGCCTGCAAGGCATTCCAGGCCTCCAGAGTTGTGAGACCCATGTTGGGGTTGGAGAAGATGTTCAGAGCGCCTTCTGGAGTAGGAGCAGGTAGGCCTTGTCATGGGTTGACAGCGGAGGTGTTAATGGTGGGTGCTGGTGATGGCGCTGCATGTGTGTCCTCGGTTGAGCAAGCAGCTGGGAGTGCTGGCATTGTTGCACAGCAGGCAGTGGATGGAGCACTGATGCAGGCTGATGAGAAGGCCGGGAGGAGGCATGGTAAGGGAGGAGTGGCTACCAGGGAAAGAAGTGTGACAGGTAAGGCAGCTGGAGTTACAGGGGGGGCTTGTGGGTGCTTAGGGGGCTGTATCATGGCCAAGTAGTAGTGGGTCTTAGTAGGCAGCAGGATTGCAATGAGTGGGAGTTAGGGCAGATAAGGGTGCATGCAGAGCTTTGGGGAGTGGTGGGTGTAGCATTGCAAGGTAAAGTAGCATGATTCTATGGCCTCAGCAGAGTAGCTGCACTGAGCCCTACTGGGTTTAAAAAGCAAACAAAAAACTGTGTCTGTGGGTTCAGGGGCTGGCAGGAAGGAGAAAGCTACTACATCTCGGTAGTGGGGTCTTAACGATGGCTTTTTCTTTGTTTTCACAGGACAGGCGGTCTAGCCCAGGCCAGGAACACAGTGGCAGTCAATCCAGCAGGTCTGGTACGTTTCACAGGAGGGGGTGGTCAAAGTGAGCCGTAGTGGTATTCTCCAACCTGGGTGAGGTTGGATCAGCAGTGTGTGGGCACATCTAGAGAGAGGAGGACAAGCTCAAGAGCCAGGAGGTGTTCATTGCCCAGAGGAGCAGAGGCTACTGTGTTTGAAAGTAATTTGGTGGCATCTACATCAGCAAGTCAGTATCGAGGGAGGGACTGAAGTGACAACCATGGGAGGCTATGGTGCCTGCTGTTATAGGTAAGGCGCCTGAGGGACTTGTGTCATCTGGAGGGGTTAAAAGAAGTTGGTGACCCAGGTGGAGCGCCAATTTGGATTTCAAAATTCTAGATCCGGGGAAGTGTCTGTGGGGTGTCTGGGGGGTCTGGAGCTGCAGCTACTGGTGGGGCTAATGAGGGCTCTTTAGGTGGTAACACGGTGGGGGAATCTGTTACTCTCAAAGTATTGGAGGAGACTTTTAGGGGGCTGTGTCTGTGTTCCATTGGGCTGTTGGTGCTACATCTTTCTTATGAGGTGCGTGAAAAGCTCTAGAAGAGGGTTTTTTGGAGATATTTTCTTTGCTGCTGTTGCATCACTTCATGGAAATTAAGGCAGATGCAAATGCGGAGCTGGGGAAGGAGGAAAGAAAAAAGAGAGGTACAAAAAATTGCTGAAGAATTTTGTGATTTGGTCCAGGGTCTTCTGTTTTTTGGTGAGCGTTATCTTGGAGACGTTCCCAGATCAGGGATCAACTTTATTTTGTTATTTTGATGAGATTGCTTTGGCATATTGCACACATTTGGGTAGGGTGTGGTGGTGTTATGACGAGGAGTTTTGTCAATGAATTATGGTGATACCGGATATGTGGTGTGATGATCGTGATATGGGCATTTGGTTAGAGATCCTGATGCCATTACGTGGGGGGCAGTCCTTTTGGAGTAGTGCCGGTGGACTTGGAGTTGGTATGTCAGCCAGTGAAGAAGTGTTAATCAGAAAAGGTCTTTGTTTCCAATTGTTCCCATTTTTGTAGAGGCAACTCCTTAACCTGAGGGTGTCACCCTTGGGTGTGGTTCTGAAGAAGAACCCTGGGTAATTCCAAATTATTCATCATTTATCTTATCCCAAAGGTCTTTGGGCCAATGATGGGATCGATCCAGCAGGGCAGTACGCATCATATGATAGAGCGGGGGTGGGTGCCTTGATATCAAAGGTTGATGAGGTAGCTTTCAGGCTGCTTCCTGTTCATATGGTGTGCAATAATTTGTTAGGTTGTTTCTTTGTGGATTTGAAAGTTCAGATGGGTTACTCTATCCTCTATCTTGTGTTCTTATTTTGAAAAGTTAAGTAGTTTTGTAGAATGGGTAGTTAAGGGTAGTGCACTACCTTGATGATTTTCTTTTGTTTGTCTGGCTAGGGGTCAGGATTGTGCTTTGCTGATGAACACTTTCATGGATGTGACAAATGAGTTTGAAATCCCAGTGGCGAGTGACAAGCTGGAAGGTCCATGTACTGCTTTGAGTTAAATGGGTATACAAATGAGCAGATGGAGTGTTGATGGATGTTAGAGGATCAGAAAGGTTCTATTTTGTCAGTGATGGAGTGCAAGAAATTAAAACTGAGGGAGAGGCAGTCCTTATAGGGTAAACTTAATTTTGTATGCAAGATTATCTCAATGGGTAATTTTTTTCAAGGAGACTGCCCTTGGCTTTGGTTGGCATGCAGAAACCTCATCAACACATCTGTGGAAAATCTCAATGTATAGCTATTGTTTCTGAGGGAGTTTAATGGAAGGGCTTTTGTTGCAGCAGGTTGGAGTTTTGAATACCGATTTGGAATTGTTAATGGACTCATCGAGGAGCCATGGTTTTGGCCCATTTTTTGGGTGTAGGTGGTGTTCAGGCAGTGGCCAGCTTTTTGGATGGAGGCTGGGTTAACTAGAAATCTGACATTTTTGGAGCTCTTTCACTAGCTAGTTGACTTATGTGTATGTCCAAGTATTTTGGTTAACAAGCATGTTACATTTCCTTTTGATAATATGGGTGTGGTCATGGCTCTAAATAATTTGACAGCTTATTTTCCACTAGTGATTAATCTGCTGCTATTGTTTGTGTTTGAGTGATTGCAGAGTAATGTGTTTTTTGGAGCTGTGCATGTCCCAGAAAAGAACAATGGTGTGGCTGATGCTCTTTCCCATTGACAGTGAGATCACTTTTGAGCCTTGGCACCAGGGGCAGAGGAGGAAGGACTTCAGTGCCTGACAGAGTTATGGGAAGTGGATTTTTGAAGCCTTGAATTTGGTGGGGAAAGCGTTAGCTAATGGGACGTGGCAGGCTTACGTGCAGGTATGGAAAGGTTGGTATGGGGTGTTGGAGCATGTTGGGAGTGTGTGCATGGGGTAAGGGAGACGACAAGTCTTGTTATGGTGCATGCAGGAATGGGGTTGAATGGGTATTTCCAAAGCTATAGTTTAGAGAAGGCTGTAGGCCTTGGCATTTTTGTTTCAGTTGCCGAGTTGGGAGGATGCAACAAAGTGGTCTCCATTGACACCCGGAGACCGACTGTTTTTTCTGTATTAAAAAAAGTTTGTTTCAAGCAGCTTTTGTGTTGGCCTTTTTTGCGGCCTTTCGGGTTTCGGAGCTTGTTGGGGTTAATAGGAAAGATCTGGGTGGTATTCAGTTGTCATATGTGTGGTTTGAAGAAAATGTGTTGTTTGTATGGTCGAGGCGTTCTAAGACAGACCAGGTTAGGAAAGGCCATTTAATTCATTTGAGTATAATTTGGGTTGATTTTTGCCCAGTTGTTACTGTGTTTGTTTTTTGAGTTTCAGGCTGCCAAGGGGTGATCCGTTATTTGTTTTCAAAGTATTAGCTCTATTCTTTTTTTTGTTATCAGATTGTTGCAGTTTTTCATAAGGCTTTTGCTGTGGCTGATTTTTTACCTGCTGAACTTTGTTCACACTCATTTAGAATTGGGGCTGCTACTGAGACTAATGCTTTAGGTTTGGGGGACAAGATTATTAAGAGGTGAGACTCTGGTAGGTTTCGATCTTATGTGCATCCTCATCTGGTGATTTAGGGTGTATTTTGTTTTTCAGGTCCCATTGTTAGCTGATTGTCATGCCTATATTTATTGGGCAGGTGGGTGGCTTCAGTTAAGGAGAATGGCACTCAGCTTGGAATTGAGTCGAAGGTGGCACATTTGAAATAATAAGGAATGATTTGGGTTTTGTGTCCCAGAAAGATTGTGTTTATAGGATGAAAAGGGACTCGGTTAGGTTGTTGCAGCTGTTTTCTAATTTGGTTTTGGTTTGGTCTAAGACTGAGTCCAGATTGTCCTGGAGAGCGGCCTGGGATGATAAGAATCTAGATATTAATAGGATGATTAGCAGTTTTGTGAGGCATTCTGGGGGTGTTTCTATTCGACATAGTTAAAGATACCTTTTAATCTATACTATAGTCATGTTTGTAACGCGTCCGTCGGTGTCGCCAGTTGCGCACGCAACCTTAAAAGAATGTTGGCTGCGCGGCACAGCCAAAAGAATCCACCTGGATGCAGCAAAGCTGCATCCCGATGGATTCAGAAAATGGCAGGGTGGTGAAAGAATCCACCACGTAAGCACGAAATAACTAAAAAGGACGTAACCACCCGCAAGAAAAAAAATAAAAACACGTAATCGCCCGCACAAAGTATAGCAAAAATAAATTATTTCTAATCCCTGTGAAAATAAAAAAGCCCCCCCAAAAAAGGGCATTTTGTAGGGCATTGCCCTAAGCGAAACAGCTCTTTTGCCTCTAAAAAATACTAAGTCCCCCTAACAGTAAAACCCACCACCCAACCAACCCCCCAAATAAAAAAAACTAACACTATAAAAAAAATAAGCTACCCATTGCCCCCAAAGGGGCATTTGTATGGGCATTGCCCTTAAAAGGACATTCAGCTCTTTTACTGCCCTTAAAAGGGTAATCAGCTCTTTTTCAAGCCTTAAAAACCCCTAATCTAAAAAAAAAAACACCCAAAAAATTAAAATAAAAAAGCCTAAACCTAAGCTCCAAATAGGTACTCACTGTTCCTGAAGTCCGGCGGAGAAGGTCTTCTTCCAGGCGGCTCCATTATCTTCTATCTTCATCCGAGGAAAATGCGGCGCGGAGCAGAGGTGCAGAGCTGTCTTCCCGATGCCTGGATCCTTAGCAACGGTCCTCGGCAGCAGCGATTCTCAGTGGCGTGGAGGCTCCTCTTCATGCGATTGTCCATCGCACACTGAAGATTGAATGCAAGGTACCCCATATTTAATTTTGAACAGCCAAAAGGATTTCAGTAGCTCTAATCCTATTGGCTGATTTCAAAATTTCAGCCAATAGGAATGCAAGGTACCCCAAATTGATTGCGGTACCTTGCGTTCAATCTTTAGTGTACAACGGACATTGGATAAAGAGGAGCCTCCATGCCGCTGAGGACTGCTGCCGCCGAGGACCGCCACCGTTGAGGACCGCCGCTGAGGATCCACGCATCAGGGAAGACAGCTCTGCACCTCCACTCTGCACCGCCAGTGAGGACAGGCGCTGAGGATCCACAGCTCTGCACCTTTGCTCCACGCCGTCTTTGTTCCGGATGAAGATAGAAAATGATGGAGCCGCCTGGAAGAAGACCTTCTCCATCGGACGTCAGGAACATTGAGTACCTATTTGGGGCTTAGTGTTAGGATTTTTTTTGGGGGGGGATTTTTAAGATTAGGGATTTAATGGGCTGGAAAAGAGCTGATTGCCCTTTTAAGGGCAATTCCCATACAAATTCCCCTTTAGGGGCAATGGTTAGTTTAGGTTTTTTTAGTGTTAGTTTTTTTTTTCATTTTGGGGGGTTTGGTGGGTGTTTTTTTTTTTACTGTTACTGGGGTAATTGGTCATTTGCTTAGGTAAAAGAGCTGTTTAACTTAGGGCAATGCCCTACAAAAGCCTTTTTAACGGCTATTGGTAGTTTAGTATTAGATTAGGGGGTGTTTTTATTTTGGGGGATTTTTTATTTTTATAGGGGTGATAGTTTAGGTTTAATTTTTTTATTTTGGATAGCTTTGTTTATTTTTTTTCTGTAATTTTACATTTTTTATTTTTTGTAATTTTAGCTTTGGGGGTTGTAGTTTGTTTTTAAATAGACTGCTCTCTGGGCAGGCTTATCGCCTAGTGTTTAAATAAACCAACTTTGTATGTCATTTTGGTACAATAGCCTAGGGACTGAACATTTATTTTAAATCATGCATGGGATTTATCATAGCTTGGTGCTATCATTCATGAGGTTTCATGAATAAGGTTTCAGGGAGAAAAAGTTGAATTAATCTATCAAATTTTAAGTTATATTAATTTTGAAGTTTGAAAGATTTACAGTAAATCTGGAAAACTTAATTTATACAACTTAAACATGGCTTGAATAAAGGGCTAGATTAAAAGTGGAGCACTAATTTAACGTGCGCCCGTAAATGGGCAAATTCGCTTGGGAAAGCACAATTTTGCGCTCCACTCATAATATGGCCCTACATTGGCATTAGGTTTGATCCAACATTCTCAGGGAATGAAGTACCTTTTATTGTTTTGATCGATATTTGTTTTTAATAAAATTATTGCACCTTCTTTCCCTATTGAGGCAGAGGAGCAACTGAACAGTAACTTAAATGGACACTGCACTATAAAACGTTTCCCTTTAATGTCTATTGATAGAAATATTTCTTTGATCTCATTGTACTGCTGCATGTTCCCCTCCCTGTTTAACCCCTAATCTGCCGACCGCACACTGCTGCAACCTACATTATCCCTATGTACCCCTAATCTGCTGCCCCTAACATCGCCAACCCCTATATTATATTTATTACCCCCTAATCTGCCCCCCCCCAACGTCGCCGCTACCTTACCTACACTTATTAACCCCTAATCTGCCAACCGGACCTCGCCGCCACTATAATAAATGTATTAACCCCTAAACCGCCTCACTCCCGCCTCAAAAACCCTATAATAAATAGTATTAACCCCTAATCTGCCCTCCCCAACATCGCTGACACCTAACGTATGTATTAACCCCTAAAGCTAAGTCTAACCCTAACCCTAACACCCCCCTAAGTTAAATACAATTAAAATCTAACGAAATAAAATAAATCTTATTAAATAAATTAATCCTATTTAAAGCTAAATACTTACCTGTAAAACAAACCCTAATATAGCTACAATATAAATAATAATTACATTGTAGCTATTTTAGGATTTATATTTATTTTACAGGCAACTTTGTATTTATTTTAACCAGGTACAATAGCTCTTAAATAGTTAATAACTATTTAATAGCTACCTAGTTAAAATAATTACAAAATTACCTGTAAAATAATTCCTAACCTAAGTTACAATTAAACCTAACACTACACTATCAATAAATTAATTAAATAAACTACCTACAATTATCTACAATTAAATCAACTAAACTAAATTACAAACCCCCCCCACTAAATTACAAAAAATAAAAAAAGATTACAAGAATTTTAAACTAATTACACCTACTCTAAGCCCCCTAAAAAAATAACAAAGCCCCCCAAAATAAAAAAATTCCCTACCCTATTCTAAAATAAAAAGTTTACAGCTCTTTTACCTTACCAGCCCTTAAAAGGGTTAGGGTTAGACTTAGCTTTAGGGGTTAATACATTTATTATAGTAGCGGTGATGTCCAGTCGGCAGATTAGGGGTTAATACTTGAAGTTAGGTGTCAGCGATGTTAGGGAGGGCAGATTAGGGGTTAATACTATTTATTATAGGGTTTTTGAGGCGGGAGTGAGGCGGTTTAGGGGTTAATACATTTATTATAGTGGCGGCGAGGTCCGGTCGGCAGATTAGGAGTTAATAAGTGTAGGTAGGTAGCGGCGACGTTGGGGGGGGGGGGCAGATTAGGGGTTAATAAATATAATATAGGTGTCGGCGATGTTAGGGGCAGCAGATTAGGGGTACATAGGGATAATGTAGGTTGCGGCGGTGTCCGGAGCGGCAGATTAGGGGTTAAAAGTGTAATGCAGGGGTCAGCGATAGCGGGGGGCGGCAGATTAGGGGTTAATAAGTGTAAGATTAGGGGTGTTTAGACTCGGGGTTCATGTTAGAGTGTTAGGTGCAGACTTAGGAAGTGTTTCCCCATAGGAAACAATGGGGCTGCGTTAGGAGCTTAACGCTGCTTTTTTGCAGGTGTTTTTTTTTTCCAGCTCAAACTGCCCCATTGTTTCCTATGGGGGAATCGTGCACGAGCACATTTTTGAAGCTGGCTGCGTCTGTAAGCAACGCTGGTATTGAGAGTTGAAGTGGCGGTAATTTATGCTCTACACTCCCTTTTTGGAGCCTAACGCAGCCCTTCAGAGATCTCTCAATACCAGCGTTATTTAAAATGTGCAGGGGAGAAAAGACACGCGTAGCTAACGCACCCCTTCTAATGCAAAACTCTAAATCTAGGTGAATGTATATTGTAATGTACTTTTATTTTCAAACAATAAAAAAGGGGCACTAATATCTTAGATTTAAGTAATAACTTATTGCTGTTAGCTTAACTTAAATACAAGGGGTTAATTTAACCCATTACTGGTACAGTACTGCACTACTTCTAGAACTTTTGTAAAAGGAAGGCATTACATCAAGGTGCTATTGTTTTGTTTAGAAATGATTAATTATATCTGCAAATTATTGGAATATTAATTTTAATAATACATTCGTATAAATGAATGTATGAATCAGTGATGTGCACTTATATACTTACTATATATACTGGGCAGCAGCAAGAACTATAGTTGGCATTAATAATTCTGCACCTGAATTTTCCCAATTAAAAGGCTGCTGTTTGGGCATTTTAGCATTTTAGCGCTCATGTGGCTGTTCTGAGCTGTGCCATAAGGGAAATGTTTTTATTTTTATTATTAGTAATATTTTTGTGTTTTTGGTTCCTTAAATCTTCCACAGACATTTATAACTTGTTACTTTCAACTTGCACTGTCACTACACTGACTCTGTATATATTAATTTATTAAACTGTTTAATAAATTAATATATACAAACAGAGTAGACTAAGAGTGAGTGACAGTGCGCAACCCTTGAGGGACCGGCCTGAGTGCTGGGAGGACTGTGACTGCCACTCAGAGTGTACCAGGTAAGAGACTAGAGGAGGGAGCCCAGGGCAGGTGCTACGATTTTTGGCCACACTGGTGAGGCTACATTCCCCCTTTTACATACCATTCTATTGCTAGTCTTTGACAAACTGTTTCAGACATGTGCTAGCAAAACCTACAGACAACTATTTTATCGATAATTATAGGGAAAATAATTCCCGATTTGGGTGTTTATGTGTGTGGGTGCATGTGTGTGTATCAGTGTGTAAGTAGTGTATGTATGCATGTATGTGTGTGTGTGCATGCATGCCTGTCTGTGTGTGTGTCTGTGTGCGTATATCTGTCTATCTATCTGTATTTGTGTGTGAGTGGGTACATGCTTGTGTTAGTGTATTTAAGGGTGCGTGTGTGTGAATAGTGTATGTATGTATGTATGTAAGTGTATGTGTATATATTTGTATATGTGTATGAATGTGCATATGTGAGTGTGTGTGGGTGGGTGCATGTGTTTTTTTTTTTTTGACAGTTTGTGAGTAATGTGTGAGTAGTGTATGTATAAATCTGTCTTTGCATGTGTGTGTCTATCTACATTATACATGTGTGTGTTTATGTTTGTAGTCTGTGAATGTGTGTGTTTATATGTGTGAGTAATGTATGTGTGTGTGCATCTGTACATGTATGTCTGTGCTTATGTGTGTCTGTATGTGTGGGTGGGTGCATGTGTGTACGCACACATAAAAATATAATTCTTTCTAATATCCCAGGGCTGTAACAGCTGCTGCTAAATGTCAATTAAAAAAAATAAAGTGTTTTAGCCTCTTTTCATCAAAGATCTGCAGCTCATGCATGCATTGGTATCAATATGTACTTGTAAAAATGCTATGTATGCTTTTCTCCATAATTGGCTGAACCTAAATGTTTAGATTTTAATTATTTTGCCAAAGCGTTTTTTAAAATAATTTTTGCCTTGTGCCCTTTGCATATGATTTAGCTCTGCAAATTGATTTTTAACTGTCATACCTTGAAATCCACCCTGACGGCTTTTCAAGGTTAACCCTGCTACATGTCTGTCTTTAATTGTAGATGCTGTCAATTTAATCAAATAAAAGGCAGTTTTGTTGCAGAGTTATCCTTAAAAAAGCCAACAGGATGTATTTCAAGGTCTGAGAGATAGAAATGACTGAATGTGCAGAGCTAAATTACATGCAAAGGTGGCAAAATAAAAATGAAAATATAATTTAGCTCTGCAAATTTAGTAATTTCTAGCTCTCAGATCTTGAAATGCACTGTGCTGACTTTTTCAAGGCTAACCATGCTGTGTGTCTTTAATTGTCGTTTCTGTCAATAAAAGCAAATTAAAAACAGTTATGTAGCATGGTTAACCTTGAAAAGACTGCAGTGTTCATTTCAAGGTCTAATAGTTAGAAATTACTGAATTTGAAGAGCTAAATTACATGAAAGTGAGAAAATTAAAAAATGAAATCATAATTTAGCTTTTGACTGAGTCTGGGTTAAATTAGTTCCTTACAGTTGGTCAAACCTCACACATTATCACAACCACAAGATATTTTATTTTTTTATTTTGCTCCCTGTATGTAATTTACCTTGGAAATTAGGAAATGTCTTACTCTCCGACCTTAAAGCAAATTAAAGACTCCTTTATAGCTGGGTTAGCTTCAAAAAGCTAGCAGGGTGAATTTCAAGGTCAGAGAGTTAGAAATTAGAATGAAGAGCTAAATTACATGAAATGGGAGAAAAAAATGAAATCATAATTTAGCTTTTGACTGAGTCTGAGTTAAATTAGTTCCTTATAGTTGGTCAAACCTCACACATTATCACGACCACTTTAATTTACGTCTTCTACTTCTATATAACCTTTTATTTTAGAGGGGCATTTTAAAAATTGCATGCTGTAAATCATTGCTGCTTTATACTGCCTTGTGCTAATATACACACTGAATTCTGAAAATAGCCCTCTCTCAACCCCCTCTTCGTGTGACCCCCCTATAACCCCCATCCGTGACCCCCTCCAACCCAACCAGAGTGATGTACTGGTATTACTTACCACAGATCACAGATCACCACAGAAAGTCCCTTTCTCCTCTTCTGCACACTGCTGGCTTGATCTTTAGCAGCATGTGGAGGGGGTGGAGCACAGGGGGGCGCATGCCGCACATGCTTTCAGACGGGATCCATGTCTGAAACAGCTCAAATGCTGTCTGCCACAAAATTCCTGGCTCTTCAACATGTGGGCGGGTCCAAGATAGTGCTTCTCCAATCTCTCCCAGAGTCACTCAGGCCATAAGGCAGCTATGAGAGCTGTCTCAATAATTATTTCCATTGACTGAACTTCAAAATGTGACTTTGTGGCTGACAGACAGAGGGATGGGCACTCCATTATACCACACGGGAGCTATTGCAATGGAGAGATGCTGAGCTGATGGCTGCCTCACTCTAATGCTCGTGGGATATTCCACTATCATACCAAACTTGGCTAGTAGTCTTCTTATCCTGGCATCAAATAGAATGATAGGAAATATCACAGAGCAGAGAGAGAGTATGTAAAATTAGGTAAGAGGTACTTACAGCAGGCAGGGCAGTACTCAGCGGCAACAGGAAGGTAATCCAGCAGTATGGCAGTTCAGGGGTAAACCAATAAAAGGACCAGGAACAGGCAGGAGTCAGCAACAAAAGGATATCCAGCAGTATAACAGCTCAGGGGTAAATCAATAGAATGATCAGACAGGCAGAGTTCATCAACAGTTAAGCAATCCAGCAACACAGAGGTTAAGGTAAGCAGAGTAGTCAAAACAGGCAGAGTTCATCAACAGTAAAGCAGTCCAGCAATTTAGGTGTTAAGGCAAGCATAGTAGTCAAAACAGGCAGAGTTCATCAACGATAAAGCAATCCAGCAATTCAGGGGTTAAGGCAAGCAGCATAGTCAAATAGGCAGAGTTCATCAACAGTTAAACAATCCAGCAATGCAGAGTTTAAATCAAGCAGCATAGTAAAACAGGCAGAGTTTATCAACAATTAAGCAGTCCAGCAATTCAGGGGTTAAGGCAAGCAGAGTAGTCAAAACAGGCAGAGTTCAGCAACAGTGAATCAATACAGCAATTCAGCATATAGATATACAGCACCCAGGAGCACAAGAAGTAACACCTATACTTGGGCACAAGTGAGGGAGACTGAGGCCTTTACATAGGGAAGACAGGGCGAGCGGTGATGAAGTCATCACCGGGCTGCAGTTACACTTCCGTATCCCTAGCAACAAGAGTAGTGCCTGTCTCCATGGCAATGGCCACAGCAGAGCAGAGGAGCAGTGTGACACTCACTCCATGAATTTCCATTTAAAAAGGTTTTTATTTGTTTTTAAATGTAATTAAGCATTTATTTTCTCTTTCTATGACAAGAGAGGCAGTGCCTCCCCTGCCTCCCCTGACATTTTCATTAATTTTCGTTAAAATAAATGTAAATGTTCTTTTGCTGCAGGTGAAAAAGTGTCACCTGTATTTTTATACTTATACCCATTGGGGGGAGATGTGCTAATCCCGACCATTCGTCACAGAGCCCTGGGCCACATTAATAGAATGTGCTAAAAGACTCTAGAATCTGCCGTACTAAGCCTTACCTTTTAAAGCCAATTTAAAGAAAACTAATCTATACTAACGAATTTCGTTAGCATGTATTTGTTTTCTTTAACCCCTTCAGTACCAGGAATTTCAGAGAAAAACTTGCCCAAAATATCAGAAAATTTTTAGCATTTTTGCAATCACTCCATAATCACTATATATTTTTTTTAAATAGAGGACTAAAGGTATTGATCTAGTCCACTGGTTTTCAAACCTTTCCTCAGGCCTCCTTAACAGGACACATTTTGATGATTTCTGAACTGGAGCACAGGTGAAATAATCATCTGATTAGTAACTATGGTTATTTTACCTGCTCTCGTCCAAGGTAGTCCTGAAAACCTGGCCTGCTGGGGAGACTTGAGGACAGGTTTGAAAATCAGTGATTTAGGCATATTTTGGTATATTTCATGCCACCATTTCTCCACCAAAATGGATCATATAAAAAAATATCACTGAAATTATTTACACATTGCAGTCATAAGACAAATGGTTGCTAAAGCATCTCTGGGGTTTTGTTTGTTCTAAAATAGCAGACATACATGGTTTTGCAATTGTTTTTTGGCAATTAAAAGGCTGCTAATTTGAGCTGCGCAACATACGGCAGTGAAGAGGTAAATTATTTAGCTGGTAAGGGTAATAGTATTGTAATGCAGGGATTCCCCCCCACCTGAACCTTCCCAAATCTCTGATCCCTCCCAAGCAGCTCTCATCCTTTCCCCACACTCCTCACCACCATCTTAGGTACTGGCATAGAGTTTGCCAGTATGCAGTTTAGGGCTTTTTTAAATTATGATTTTGTTTCTGCAGTGTAGGGATCCCTCCTTAACCCTCCCACCTAACCTGATCTTTCCCAAACGGCTCTCAATGCCCATCAAGAGAGCTTGAAAAAGATATTACATTTTGAAACTAGTTGCTCTATTTGCTCCATTTTAAACTAACTCCTACACCTTTGGAGTATTTTATTTGTGCAGATATCTTGTGGCTGAATAACCCTCTGCTAGGTGTTTTTTGTGCAGTATTGGCCATTATAAACAGGCCTTGGGAGCGAGAATGCATATCCTGTAAAAGAAAGCTGCAAAAAATTCACTGGGTTTCTAGCCTAGTATATCTAACTGCTTTTCCCTCTTAAAGCTTTTCTGTTTCCAGTGGCCATTGGTTACTATTGGAAGGTGTGTCCACAGATCGTTGGTTCAAGTTTGGAGGCCGGTTGCTGCTTATTATTATGTAGGTACTGATGTAACTTCCCCTGCTATTTGCTGTGTGACATTTACTAAGAGGATTCCTTGTCCGTAGGGGAAATACCATCATTGGCTGCGACTGCCTCTTTTGTCCTGGGAACGCTCCTCTTACAACTATACACAGAACAGCATCCTTGTATGAGCGTGGGTCCACATAGTAACAAGCCGAAAAATCGTCCACTCCTGGGAACTGTTTCTTATGCATGAACTTTTGGTTTAAGGAGTTTTTTATACTAATTTTCTTTTTTTCTTAATTTTGTGATTTATTATTGTATGTCTTGAATAGGTCGACCTATATTGTAATAAAGTTTTTTATATATAGATATGCAATTCTAGTATTTGTTGCTGGCATCTTCTATAGAATTGAATTTTTTCACATAGAATTTTTTTCATATATAATTTTTTTTCCAATTTTGAAAAGATTTTTTTCACACATAATTCATAATTCACAATTTATATTTACATGTATTATACATATTGCCTATTATAGTAGTATCATATTAGTATCAGGTTAGGTGTTTTATTATTATATATATTCTATAATCCTTACTCTTAAGCTGGTTTCAGCGCTCCCTAGTGCTTTGTATTTTGTATTGATTAGTCCTGTAGGTCTTTGAGGGTAACCTATTTTTTCTAGTTGGAGTTTGTAGTAATTTATATTTTTTGGCGCTGGTCACTTAAGTCTATTTTTTGGTGTGTCTTTAGGATGGACCCGCTCCACGCCGCTGGGATCAAGATAGTAGATGCCGTCTGGATGAAGATTGAAGAGGCCGCCTGGATGAAGACTTCTCGACATTTGTATGAGGACTTCGCCGCCGGAATGAAGATTGAAGAGGCCGCCTTGATGAAGACTTCTCGCCGCCTGGATGAGGAATTCTCTGCCGGGATGAAGATCGTTCAAGCGGGACTTAAAAAAACTGTAAGTGGATCATCAGGAGTTAGTGTTAGATTTTTTAAAGGTTTTTTTGGGTGGGTTTTATTTTTAGATTAGGGTTTGGGCATGTAAAAGAGCTAATGCCCTTTTAAGGGCAATGCCCATCCAAATGCCCTTTTCAGGGCAATGGGTAGCTTAGGTTGTTTAGATAGTTTTTTTATTTTGTGGGTTTGTGGGGTGGGGGTTTGTAATGTTAGTGGGCATTTGTATTTTTTTTTTTTCAGAAAAAGAACTGATATCTTTAGGGCAATGCCCTACAAAAAGCCCTTTTAAGGACAATTGTTAGTTTATTCTAGATTAGTTTTTTTATTTTGGGGTGTTTTTTTGAATGGGTATTAGAATAGGAATATTTTTTATTATTTTTGATAATTTGTTTGTTATTTTGTGTAATGTATTTTTTTAGGGGTTGTTTGTTTTTTTGTAGCAAAAGAGCTGTTTAACTTAGGGCAATGCCCTATAAAGGGCCCTTTTAAGGGCCCTTGGTAGTTTGGGGGTGGGGGTTTGTATACTGTTAGGGGGTGTTTGTTTGTTTTTATGTAGCAAAAGAGCTGTTTAACTTAGGGCACTGCCCTATAAAGGGCCCTTTTAAGGGCCCTTGGTAGTTTGGGGGGTGGGGGTTTGTATTCTGTTAGGGGGTGTTTGTTTTTTTGTAGCAAAAGAGCTGTTTAACTTAGGGCAATGCCCTACAAAAGGCCCTTTTTAGGGCCCCCCAAAAGGCCCTTTTAATGGCCCTTGGTTTTTGGGGAGTGGCGGTTTGTATACTGTTAGGGGGTGAATTTTTGTAGCAAAAGAGCCCTACAAAAGGCCCTTTTAAGGGCCCCCATAAGGCCCTTTTAAGGGCCCTTGGTAGTTTATTCTAGATTAGGCTTTTTTATTTTGGGGTGTTTTTTTTTTTGTTTTTTTTAAAGAGTATTAGAATAGAAATAATTTTTAATTTTTTTTGGATAATTTCGTTTTGTTTTTTTTTGTAATGGTAGTTTTTTTTATTTTTTGTAATGTTAGTTTTTAGTGCAAGGGAGCTTAGGTTTCATTTGACAGGTAAGTTTGTATTTATTTTAAATAGGTAGTTAGTAAATAGTTAATAACTATTTACTAACTAGTCTACCTAGTTAAAATAAATACAAACTTACCTGTAAAATAAAAATAAAACCTAAGCTAGCTACAATATAAGTATTATATATTATATATATATATATATTATTTTATATATGTTATATTGTATCTAGCTTAGGTTTTATTTCACAGGTAAGTATTTAGTTTTAAATAGGTATTATTTAGTTAATAATTATAAATTTAATTTAGATCTATATTAATTATGTTAAAGTTAGGGGGTGTTAGGTTTAGGCTTACGTTAGGTTTAGGGTTAGGTTTAGGGGTAGGGGTTAATAGTTTAATTTAGGCTGTTGCAATGTGGGGGGCTGGCGGTTTAGTAGTTAACAGGTTTATTTAGTGGTAGTGATGTGGGAGGCCAGAGGTTTAGGGATTAATAACTTTATTTAGTTGCGGCGATGTTGGGGAGCGGCGGAATAGGGATTAATAACATTACTATAGTGGCGGCGATGTTGGGGTGCGGCAGAATAGGGGTAAATAACTTTATTATAGTGGTGGCGATATTGGGAGCAGCAGATTAGGGGTTAATAACTTTATTTAGGTGGCAACGATATCGGGAGTGGCAGATTAGGGGTTAATAACTGTAGGCAGGGTCGGCGATGTCGGGGGCAGCAAATTAGGGGTGTTTAGACGTGGGGTTTATGTTAGGGTGTTAGGTTTACACCGGAGTCGGGGGAAACGCGTCAGGCATCTAAACTCAATAAAAGACTTTATGGGAAAGCAGATAAAAAGTACTGTTGGTCACCAGCGTTACTAAGACTTGGGTGACAGGATCCGGAACACCGCCACCCAACTGCTCTTATTGTGAACGGAGAGGAGTAGAACATCTATCCCCCTGGTGCTACAGGAGCTGCGATAATCCCAGGAGCATATGCTCTCAATGCACATTTTGATTTTAATCTAGTAAGTGTTTCTAACTGTGTGTCTTATTTACATAATAAAAACTCTGCACTTGAATTGTGCCCTGTGCGCCTGTCTTTTCTTTCATTTCATGTTAGGTTTACACGTTAGTTTTCTTTTACCATAGACATCAATGGGGCTGCGTTAAGGAGCTTTCCTTTCCGCGATCACAGGTGTTTTTTTCTAAACCACTCTCCCCATTGATGTCTATGGGCAAAGCGTGAACAAGCACATCAGAATAGCGCTTGTTTTTGGTGTGGTATGGAGTTTAAAAACCCCATATCGCCCGCACAAGCCGGGTTTTTAAAACTTGTAATGGCAGCGCTATAGGAGATTAAATAATGCCACTTTTGTTGCGTTCGTTAATTTCCCTATAGCGCTCAAAACTTGTAATCTAGGCGATAGTTATTTCTTTTATTGAGGTACTGCCGTGCCAACATGTCACTGCTGCCAGTGCTATAACTAATAAATTAAATTAAAAAAATAAAATAAAATCAGAACATTACAAGTGTACAGTTGTACACAATCACTATAACATTATACTATAGAAAGACTTATTTCAACAAGTAAAGTAATAAAATAAAATAAATAGCAGATAATCAATCAAATATTGCAGCAGGCAAGTTCAGCAAATCTAAACTAAAGCAAGCAAAGAAAAACAAAACTTTGCAAACACAAAAACAATGCTAAACTGAAAGAGACATGGGGACCGATTTATCATGGGTCTGTCCGACATGATCCGCTCAGCAGCATTTATCATTGCACAAGCAGTTCTTTTGAACTGCTTGTGCAATGCCGCCCCCTGCAGATTTGCTAGCAGATGGTGTCAATCAGCCCGATCGTATAGGATCGGGCAGATTGATGTCCGCAGCCTCAGAGCATTCAGAGCTTGATAATTCGGCCCCAGAGTCACTAATCTATTTTTCTGATAAACCACCAGCTAGCTAGGATAGTGAAATACAGGGCCGGTGCTACAATAGAGGCAGCTAAGGCGACCACCTAAGTGCGCCCCTGCAGGGGGGACGCAAATTTGGTGCATTATTTTTTTTAATTTTTTTTAACAGACATATATTTATTTATTTTGCTGCCTAGCATTCATAGTAGGTTTAAAGTTCATCCATCTCACCCCTGATAGACTATACCAAGTACAGGGGGTGTTCGGGATGGCCGTTATGTTCACTACAGTAAGTAATACTGCTAGCGATGACTAACATGTGCTGCCTATTTTACTGTTAAGTATCTGAGCTCCTTGTCACTCAGCCCCACCCCCACCACACTCCCCCAATTAGACCTGTATCCCCACAAGTGCAGCTCCCTGCTTCTTCCGGGCCCTTGCACCCACATAGTGTTCAGCATGGAGGAGGACTGGCCAACTCAGAGCTACCGGGGAGTCTTCTGCAGGACTTGCAGCTACACGTAACTACATAAAGCAGCATAGTTAGTTGTGACGTGAGGAGGCAGAGGAAGAGCTGACTGAAGCGGTGCTTAAGCTCCTGGGAAGCAGATGAGTCAGAGGATCTTTGAGGGGTACTCACAGAGTGGGAGAGATTGGAGGTGAGACTATCTGACACTAATATAATGAGAAGGGACTTGTTATCCATTGCACTGTGTACATGTTAATCCCAAAGTGGGCGTAATGCAGTCTTATTATACTGGTGCCTAAGGTGGGTGATTGATATTTATTTGATGATAATGGTACAGTGAATGATAACACTGACATGTTTAAAAAGAGTTAAAAAGCAAAAATTACATTCTCAAAGTTTATTTCAGGCTCCAAATCTATTATCTATATATTTTTTTGCTCCTTCTGTTGCCCCTCTTTTGCTAATAATTAATTCATCAGTCCCATGACTATGTATTTGTGTGTGTGTGTATATACTGTGTGTGTGTATATATATATATATATATATATATATATATATATTTTATATATATTTTTTATATATTTATATATATATATATATATATATATATATATATATATATATATATATACATATACATACACACACATACAGTACATATTCATACAAGAGAGAAAAATAACATTATAGTTTACCAGTTTATGGTAAAAAAATATGTCTGTTAGGAAATACAATTCTAGTCAACTCAATACTAAAAATAGACCTTTTTTACTCATCCATGTAATCTTTTTAATATCCAAGAGTATTGGAAAATGTCATCCTTGTTTGTATGTATATATATATATATATATATATATATATATATATATATATATATATATATATATATATATAAATAAAATGAAGGAATGATATCCAAAAATGCTTTTATGAAGATTTAACACACTTATAACAAATTTTATAAGTAACATATTTTTAAATGTAGACTTAAAGGGACATGATTTAGATAGAACAGTAACTTTAAATACCTTTCTAATTTACAGCTAATATCAAAATGTCTTTGTTCTCTTGGTATCTATTGCTGAAAAGTAGGGGCATAAGCTCAAGAGTTATCTATAGCTGCTTAATACATTACTAGAACATTTGTTAAGAAGCAGTAATGGCAGGATATATTATTTCTATGAGGGGGCAGCAAAGTGTGTCTGTGCCTGTGTAGCCAAAAATCCTAGCACCGGCCCTGGTAAAATATAAATAACATAAAGAAATAAAAGAATATATAATACTTCATAAAGACTCCTGTTGAGCCTTGGAATCTCTTACTAAGTACCTTTTTGACCAGAGATTTATCTGCCTAATATAAACAGCTCTATATGCTTTCCTATGAGGTGGTGTTAGTTAAGAGATTGAAGAACAGTATTCAGTATGCGCCTGGGGTTTCGTTATAAAGTGCCTCACTCCTAGAGCTGGGTTACAGCTCATGCATGTGTGAGTATTATTCCCTGTAGAGTGTGGCTGGATAATTAAAGACATACTTCACTATTGCATACACTTTTGGATTTTTGAGGTCATATCTTTTGAAGCATTAAAAGGAGAGGACTTGAGAGAATTTACAGTCATTTAAGGAAAACTGACATTGGAAAGATAGTTTGATTAGTTTTTCATGATTCAGATTGAGTATGTGATTTTAAACAACATTCTGACTTCTATTATCAATGTTTCTTCGTTCTCTTGGTATAGTTTGTTGAAAGCAAGGACATGAGCCCAGAAGTGTGCCCATTTCTGGAGCAGTATACGGCAGCAGTTTGGCAAGAATGTTATCCATTTACAAGAGCACTAGATGGCAGCCCTATTTCCTGCTATGTAGTGCTTCAAATGCCTACCTAGGTATTTATTTAACTAAGAACATCATGGAAACAAAGAAAATTTGTTAATAGAAGTAAATGTGAAACTTTTCATTTTAAATTGTATGCTCTGTTTGAATCACATAATTTTGTTTGGGAGGTTTCATATCCCTTTAAAGCACTTTTTTGTATGATTGTTAACTAATCCTTGCACTGGGGTTATTTATAAATATATTGGACTAGATTACACGTTAGGTGCAAACGGTTTTAAACTAGCACAATCGCGTTTTTGCAAGCCATTTTCATTAAGCTGCTATTACAAGTGCAGTGAAATTGCTTTCATTCTATTGGCTGATTTAAATTTGAAGATTCAAATCAGCCAATAAGAATGCAAGGGTACCCTTAATTAAAGAGAGTACCTTGCATTCACTATTCAGTGAGCGTCTGGAGACCGTATGAAGAGGACCTCCATGTTTAAGATCCCAAGATGAGGACCAACGTTGCTGCCGCCTCACCGGGATGAAGAAGATGGGCCACTGCCTGGAAGAAGGTGGAACACTGCCTGGATAAAGAAGATGGACCTGTGTCTGGATAAAGAAGATGGACCTCTGCCTGGATAAAGAAGATGTAGTGCCACCATCATCATCAGTGAGCACCTTTATGGGGTTAGTGTTAGTTGTTTTTTTTATAGATTCGTTTTGTTTTTTTTTTTGTTTTTTAAATTTGGGCAGCAAAAGAGCTGAATACCAATCCAAATGCCCTTTTCAGGGCAATGGGTAATTTAGTTTTTTTTACTTAGTTGTTTTTTTTATTTTGGGGGGGTTGAGGGGTTGTAACGATAGAGGGGTTAGTGAGTTTTTTTTCACTAAAAGAACTATTTGCTTTAGGGCAATGCCCAAGAGGCCCTTTTAAGGGCTATTGGTAGGCTACTTAGAATAGGATTGCTTTTTATTTTTGAGGTTGTTTTTTTAAGGGGTATTAGGATTACATTTTTTATTTTTGGTAATGTCTTTTTTATTTGCTGTATTGTTAGTTTTTTTATTTTGTGTAATGTTAGAGTTTTTTATTTTTCTCTAATGTTAGTATAGTCAAAATTAAACTTTCATGATTCAGATAGAGCATGCAATTTTAAGCAACTTTCTAATTTACTCCTATTATCTATTTTTCTTTGTTCTCTTGGTATCTATTTTAAAAAAAGCTGCAATGTAAGCTTAGAAGCCGGACCAATTTTGGTTCAGCACCTGAATAGTGCTTGCTGATTGGTGTCTAAATGTAGCCATCAAATCAGCAAGCACTACCCATGTGCTGAACCAAAAATGGGCCGGTTTCTAAGCTTACTTTCTAGCTTTTTAAATAAAAATACCATGAGAAAGAAGAAAAATTTAAAATAGGAGTAAATTAGAAAGCTGCTTAAAATTGCATGCTCTATTTGAATCATGAACGTTTATTTTTGACTAGACTATTCCTTTAATGTTAGGTTTTTAATTTTACAGGTAATTTTTTTTTTAAGATAGTTAGTCTTTCTTTTAGTAAATTAAGGGGTATTTTAATTTTGATTAAGTTAGAGGGTGTTAGGTTCGGGGGTTTAGATGTTAGTTTATAACTTTGCATTGTTTGCAGATGGCCATTTTGGGGTTAATAGTGTGTTTAGGTACTTTGCGATGTTGGGGGATGTCGGTTTAAGGGTTAATAGTTTATTTAGGTTCTTTGCGTTGTGGTGGGAAGGCAGTTTAGGTGTTAATGGTTTTAATTAGTTTTTGCGATGTGGGGGGGTGGGGGATTAGGGCTTAATAGCAGTGATGTGCGGTGACTTCAGAGGCTGGTGAGGCAGTGTCTAGGAATCGGATATGCCTTCATTCTTTAGATATCCTTTGTTGAAGAAATAGCAATTGCACATGGGCGAGCCAATATCTATATGCAGCCACCATTCAGTATCTACTGAGCATATTTAGATATGATTTTCAACAAAGGATATCTGATTTTCTTCATTCTTTTGATATCCTTTGTTGAAAAGCATATCTAAATATGCTTAAAAGCTATCGAGCATATTTAGATATGAATTTCAACAAAGGATATCTGATTTCCTTCATTCTTTTGATATCCTTTGTGGACAAGCATATCTAAATATGCTCAATAGCTACTGAGCATATTTAGATATGCTTTTCAACAAATGATATCAAAAGAATGAAGGAAATCAGATATCCTTTGTTGAAATTCATATCTAAATATGCTCAGTAGCTACAGAGCATATTTAGATATGCTTTTCAAAGGATATGTGTGTGTGTAGTGTATATCTGCATGTGTATGTATATGTGTGTAATTGTATACATGTGTGTGTGTTTAGTGTATATCTGCTTGTGTATGTATATGTGTGTAATTGTATACATGTGTGTGTTTAGTGTATATCTGCATGTGTATGTATATGTGTGTAATTGTATACATGTGTGTGTTTAGTGTATATCTGCATGTGTATGTATATGTGTGTATACATGTGTGTGTTTAGCGTATATCTGCATGTGTATGTATATGTGTGTAATTGTATACATGTGTGTGTTTAGTGTATATCTGCATGTGTATGTATATGTGTGTAATTGTATACATGTGTGTGTTTAGTGTATATCTGCATGTGTATGTATATGTGTGTATACATGTGTGTGTTTAGCGTATATCTGCATGTGTATGTGTGTATACATGTGTGTGTTTAGTGTATATCTGCATGTGTATGTATATGTGTGTATACATTTGTGTGTGTTTTTGCCTTTACAACAACACAAGTACATTAGTTATCATAATATCTAGTTGCAAGTTCAACACATACAAACCAAAATAATGTAACATGTCTATCTATTGTACGTTGTATTATTTCTATCTAGAAATAAATCTCACCTCCATCTTAGCAAAAAGAACAAAAAGAAAAAAGAGAAAACTTTGTGGCCCTTTGAGACAGAAGTTTGGACAATCCACAATCTACAAGAACACAAGTGTGTGTGTTATAAATAATATCAACTAACTAACTTCATCAAGTGCCGCCAGCCGCCACCTACCTAAAAAAAGAATGTGATTCAATAGATTGGCAGCCTCAGTCACTCACTATAAGTCAGACTCAGAGTCACACAAAGCTCCCTCCCAATAGCCCCCACTCTTCATTTAACCAGGTATATTTTTCACAATTGAGCAGTGACAGCCATTTTACCCCATGGCTGCTAGTAACATAAAAATCAACATTTTGTCTCTCTGCAGTCTGCACTCTGCACCACAAATGAACAGCAGTTTGACCCCCTTGACTGCCACTTATTTACTTCTGCTCCATATTTGTAATGCAGTGATGCATATGAGATATTTTACATTAATTAAACCTATGGACTTTAAAAAACTGGACAAATAAATAACTAGTATCAATAATTTCCACTACATATTGCCTATTATTTAAATACACCTCTCCTCATTTACATCTTGCCTTCCCTAGGTAGAACAAAAAATTGACTTGCAAATTTTTGGATATGGACAGTTGGACACCATTGATAATTGGGGGTATTTCAGTAATTATTGGGGTTCTTAGCAGCCCCAAGATCCCTCTTGAGCTGACTCAATAGGTGAGAGGTTACATAAAATAGGTGACTTGATTTAATAATAATTATTACTAGTAGTAGTAAATAACCAAAAACAGGCTACAGCTTTTATAGTGACTGAGACGACAAGGAAGTTGGTTTCTTATTCAAGCTGTTTCTTATTCGGGAAATTCTGTTTCTTATTCATGGAAGTTGGTTTCTTATTCAATTTTTTTGTCAGACTGCTTTAAATTTACTTTAAAATAAAAAAAATAGGTTTTATTAAAATAATAATATGATTCATATAATGTAGTTACACAGAGGTGGAATCTCTTTATATAACAATTTGATGTACAAACTTGAAAAAAGGGCATACGTTGGCACCACTACAAATATTACTATTTTGAATAAATAACATATATTTTCAAAGGGTTAATAACCATTCGGCCACTGATTTCACTATGATTTTATACAGGGTAGATCCCATTCCCCCTCCATGTCATGCAATTGTTTTTAGCCTGGCCCAATGGTGTTTTTGCACAGAAATTGATGCCAACACTGGCATAGGTGACATAATTCTCATTTTTGAATAAGTAACAGATATTTTCAAAGGGTTAATAACCATTGGGCCACTGATTTCACTATGAATTTATACAGGGTAGATCCCCCTCCATGTCATGCAATTGTTTTTTAGCCTGGCCCAATGGTGTTTTTGGCACAGAAATTGATGCCAACACTGGCATAGGTGACATAATTCTTCATTTTTGAATAAGTAACAGATATTTTCAAAGGGTTAATAACCATTGGGCCACTGATTTCACTATGAATTTATACAGGGTAGATCCCCCTCCATGTCATGCAATTGTTTTTAGCCGGGCCCAATGGTGTTTTTGGCACAGAAATTGATGCCAACACTGGCATAGGTGACATAATTCTCATTTTTGAATAAGTAACAGATATTTTCAAAGGGTTAATAACCATTGGGCCACTGATTTCACTTTGAATATATACAGGGCAGATCCTCTTCCATGCCATGCAATTGTTTTTAGCCTGGCACAATGGTGTATTGGCACAGAAATTGATGCCAACCCTGGCATAGGTGACATAATTCTCATTTTTGAATAAGTAACCAATATTTTCAAAGGGTTAATAACCATTGGGCCAGGCTAAAAACAATAGCATGGCATGGAGGGGGATCTACCCTGTAGATATTCATAGTGAAATCAGTGGGCCCAATGGTTTATTAACCCTTTGAAAATATCTGTTACTTATTCAAAATTGAGAATTATGTCACCTATGCCAGGGTTGGCATCAATTTCTGTGCCCAAAACACAATTGGGCCAGGCTTAAAAACAATTGCATGGCATGGAGGGGGACTTACCCTGTATATATTCATAGTGAAATCAGTGGCCCAATGGTTATTAACCCTTTGAAAATATATGTTATTTATTCAAAATAGTAATATTTGTAGTGGTGCCAACGTATGCCCTTTTTTTCCAAGTTTGTATATCTGTTATATAAAGAGATTCCACCTCTGTGTAACTACATTTATATGAATCATATTATTATTTTAATAAAACCTATTTTTTTATTTTAAAAAAAATTGAATAAGAAACCAACTTCCATGAATAAGAAACAGAATTTCACGAATAAGAAAACAGCTTGAATAAGAAACCAACTTCCTTGTCGTGTGACTGAGCCTGCTGGGGCCCTGGGCCATCTTTTCTTTTCTTTTAGGCGGCACTAAGTTGAAGTTAGATAACTTGAGTTGAACTTGTCAACTTGATATACATTTATTACAACGAACTTGCAGCCCTCGCTGCCTCTATAGTCAAGGGAAGTGACTTGAGTCACTTGACTATTTTGGCAGCGAGGCTGCAAGTTCGTTGTAATAAATGTATAAGTTCAACTTCAACTCACGTTATCTAACTTCAACTTAGTGCCGCACTGCCGCCTAAAATAAAAGATTGGCCCAGGGCCCCAGCAGGCTCAGGATGACAGGAGTCACTATAAAAGGCTGAGGCCCGCCACCGCCACTGACAGTCTGACACCTACCTAAATCAATCTAATAGTAATCACAATTATTATATCACAATACATAGTCGATTCGAACTGCGAAGTTAACACAGTCACTGTCACACAACAACAACAGAAGAAGACAGTGAGTCAGTCAACCTGAACCCCAACCCCGCCACCACTGACCTACCTAAAAAGATGCGCCGCCGCCAAATATAGATAACAAGTACAACAAGACAAGTTGAAGTAGTCTTCTACGCTCCGGTTGCATGCAGAGGCGTAGCTAGAAACCACAGGGCCCAGGTGCAAGAATCTAAGAAGGGCCCCTCACCCCCCCACCCCCCACCCAAAAAAGTGAGTTTTATAACATATATTATTATTTTTTTTAACATTTATTACAGAAAAAAATGTGAATCAGATCACGTCTGCAAAAGGAGGTACCCTGTGTGAACTGTCTGTGAGATGGTCTGACCCCCACCTATTACTGTATATAGTGACACTGTTTAACCCACCAGTACTGTATATAGTGAGTCAGTGACACAGTCTGTAATCTGCCGGTGAGATGGCTGGCCTGACCCTACCAGCCCCAGTACTTTATGTCACAGACTACTGTGGTCACTTTATAGTCCTGCCCCCCCATACTGTATATAGTGGTACTGTATAGTGACACTGTTTACCCCCTCCCCTCATGCTGTAGTAACAAGGTCTGTAATTTGATGGTTCCACAAACAAACACAATTGCGACCTCAGCACCCCCTGTAGCTTTGCCCCTGGACAGACAATAAGCACTGTGATATTACTGTGACACTGGCACCAATTAGCTCAGACAATAAGCATTGTGATATTACTGTGACACTGGAACAAATTATCTGAGACAGATAATAAGCACTGTGATATTAATGTGACACTGGCACCAATTAGCTCAGACAATAAGCACTGTGATATTACTGTGACAGTAATATCACAGTGCTTATTGTCTGAGATAATTGGTGCCAGTGTCACAGTAATATCACAGTGCTTATTGTCTGAGATAATTGGTGCCAGTGTCACAGTAATATCACAGTGCTTATTGTCTGAGATGCTTGGTGCCAGTGTCACAGTAATATCTCAGTGTTTATTTGTCTGAGATACTTGGTGCCAGTGTCACAGTAATATCACAGTGTTATTGTCTGAGATACTTGGTGCCAGTGTCACAGTAATATCACAGTGCTTATTGTCTGAGATAATTGGTGCCAGTGTCACAGTAATATCACAGTGCTTATTGTCTGAGATAATTGGTGCCAGTGTCACAGTAATATCACAGTGCTTATTGTCTGAGATGCTTGGTGCCCAGTGTCACAGTAATATCACAGTGCTTATTGTCTGAGATAATTGGTGCCAGTGTCACAATAATATCACAGTGCTTATTGTCTGAGATAATTGGTGCCAGTGTCACAGTAATATCACAGTGCTTATTGTCTGAGATGCTTGGTGCCAGTGTCACAGTAATATCACAGTGTTTATTGTCTGAGATACTTGGTGCCAGTGTCACAGTAATATCACAGTGTTATTGTCTGAGATACTTGGTGCCAGTGTCACAGTAATATCACAGTACTTATTGTCTGAGATATTTGGTGCCAGTGTCACAGTAATATCACAGTGCTTATTGTCTGAGATAATTGGTGCCAGTGTCACAGTAATATCACAGTGCTTATTGTCTGAGATAATTAGTGCCAGCCCAGTATCACAGGATATATTGCTTGAAATCACAAAAATGTATTGTGCTATCATCTATGATATAACACTTACAGAATGCCAAAACACCATGATTGTCTTTCTAAATGAGCTTCTGTCAACACCAATAACAAATAGATTTTATTAACATATGATTATAAAATGTTCTGATATAATTTTGTTAATTAGACTGGTACAAAAATAATAAAATAATTACAGTTTTGCTTGGTAAAAAGTGTTAATATTGAATATGCTAATAAATATACTTCAAAAGTATAAAAATAGTTGTATGATCTATATTAAAATGTAAATAAATGAATGTATAGAAAGTATACATGTAACATTACTTTTAAGGAAAAGAAGTACAGATCTGTATATGACATCCATAGATAACTACATGAGAGGTGCAGACAGTGGGACCAAGAGGCACGCGATGCTATAAAGGCACAAGCCACAGAAGCACACGCTGCTAGTTACAGCCATCATTATCTGCTTGTGGAGCCCCTGGTACTGTGCGTCTTATATGCAGGATCTCATATATTGTAAACTCCTAGGCCTAGATTTGGAGTTCGGCGGTAAAAGGGCTGTTAATGCTCCGCGGGCTTTTTTCTGGCCGCACCATAAATTTAACTCTGGTATCGAGAGTTCAAACAAATGCTGCGTTAGGCTCCAAAAAAGGAGCGTAGAGCATTTTTACCGCAAATACAAACTCTCGATACCAGAGTTGCTTACGGACGCGGCCGGCCTCAAAAACGTGCTCGTGCACGATTCCCCCATAGGAAACAATGGGGCTGTTTTGAGCTGAAAAAAAACCTAACACCTGCAAAAAAGCAGCGTTCAGCTCCTAACGCAGCCCATTGTTTCCATATGGGGAAACACTTCCTACGTCTGCACCTAACACTCTAACATGTACCCCCGAGTCTAAAGACCCCTAACCTTACACTTATTAACCCCTAATCTGCCGCCCCCCGCTATCGCTGACCCCTGCATATTTTTTTAAACCCCTAATCTGCCGCTCCGTAAAACCGCCGCAACCTACGTTATCCCTATGTACCCCTAATCTGCTGCCCTAACATCGCCGACCCCTATATATATTTATTAACCCCTAATCTGCCCCCTCAACGTCGCCGACACCTGCCTTCACTTATTAACCCCTAATCTGCCGAGCGGACCTGAGCGCTACTATAATAAAGTTATTAACCCCTAATCGCCTCACTAACCCTATCATAAATAGTTATTAACCCCTAATCTGCCCTCCCTAACATCGCCGACACCCTACCTTCAATTATTAACCCCTAATCTTCCGATCGGAGCTCACCGCTATTCTAATAAATGGATTAACCCCTAAAGCTAAGTCTAACCCTAACACTAACACCCCCCTTAAGTTAAATATAATTTTTATCTAACGAAATAAATTAACTCTTATTAAATAAATTATTCCTATTTAAAGCTAAATACTTACCTTATCAAGTTCAATCCGATTGGCTGATCCAATCAGCCAATCAGATTGAGCTTGCATTCTATTGGCTGTTCCGATCAGCCAATAGAATGCGAGCTCAATCTGATTGGCTGATTGGATCGGCCCAATAGGATTTGAACTAGATTCTGATGGCTGATTCCATCAGCCAATCAGAAAATTCCTACCTTAATTCCGATTGGCTGATAGAATCCTATCAGCCAATCGGAATTCGAGGGACGCCATCTTGGATGACGTCCCTTAAAGGAACAGTCATTCGTCGTTCAGTCGTTCCGGTCCGGATGGTCTGTTCCGCGCAGGAGGTCTTCAGGATCCTGCCACTTCGCTCCGGATGGAAGAAGAATCGAAGATGCCGCTTGGAGAAGTTGTTTGCGGTCCGGATGTCCTCTTCTTGCCGGATAGGAGGAAGACTTTGGGCCTCTTCTGGACCTCTTCAGCACCGGATTATGGATCGCCAACCCCCGCTTGGGTTGGATGAAGATCTTGGAGCCAGGACGGATCGGTGATACCTGGATGGTGAAGACAAGGTAGGAAGATCTTCAGGGGATTAGTGTTAGGTTTATTTAAGGGGGGTTTGGGTTAGATTAGGGGTATGTTGGGGGTGGGTTGTAATGTTGGGGGGGGGGGTAATTGAATGTTTTTTTTTACAGGCAAAAGAGCTGAAATTCTTGGGGGCATGCCCCGCAAAGGGCCCTGTTCAGGGCTGGTAAGGTAAAAGAGCTTGTAACTTTTTTAATTTAGAATAGGGTAGGGAATTTTTTATTTTGGGGGGCTTTGTTATTTTATTTGGGGGCTTAGAGTAGGTGTAATTTTAAGTTTAAAATTGTTGTAATATTTTTCTTATGTTTGTAAATATTTTTTTATTTTCTGTAACTTAGTTCTTTTTTTATTTTTTGTACTTTAGCTAGTTTATTTAATTGTATTTTTTTGTAGGAATTGTGTTTAATTAATTTATTGATAGTGTAGTGTTAGGTTAATTGTAGGTAATTGTAGGTAGTTTATTTTAATTATTTTATTGATAGGGTAGTGTTAGGTTTAATTATATCTTAGGTTAGGATTTATTTTACAGGTAAATTTGTTATTATTTTAACTAGTTAACTATTAAATAGTTCTTAACTATTTAATAGCTATTGTACCTGGTTAAAATAATTACAAAGTTGCCTGTAAAATAAATATTAATCCTAAAATAGCTATAATATAATTATAATTTATATTGTAGCTATATTAGGGTTTATTTTACAGGTAAGTATTTAGCTTTAAATAGGAAAATTTATTTAATAAGAGTTAATTATTTCGTTAGATAAAAATTATATTTAACTTAGGGGGGTGTTAGTGTTAGGGTTAGACTTAGCTTTAGGGGTTAATCCATTTATTAGAATAGCGGTGAGCTCCGAGCGGAAGATTAGGGGTTAATAATTGAAGGTAGGTGTCGGCGATGTTAGGGAGGGCAGACTTAGGGGTTAATACTATTATATGATAGGGTTAGTGAGGCGGATTAGGGGTTAATAACTTTATTATAGTAGCGCTCAGGTCCGCTCGGCAGAATTAGGAGGTTAATAAGTGTAGGCAGGTGTCGGCGACGTTGTGGGGGGGCAGATTAGGGGTTAATAAATATAATATAGGGGTCGGCGGTGTTAGGGGTAGCAGATTAGGGGTACATAGGGATAACGTAGGTGGCGGCGCTTTGCGGTCGGAAGATTAGGGGTTAATTATTTTAAGTAGCTGGCGGCGATGTTGTGGGGGGCAGGTTAGGGGTTAATAAATATAATATAGGGGTCGGCGGTGTTAGGGGTAGCAGATTAGGGGTACATAAGTATAACGTAGGTGGAGGTCGGCAGATTAGGGGTTAAAAATTTTAATCGAGTGGCGGCGATGTGGGGGGAGCTCGGTTTAGGGGTACATAGGTAGTTTATGGGTGTTAGTGTACTTTAGGGTACAGTAGTTAAGAGCTTTATGAACAGGCGTTAGCCAGAAAGCTCTTAACTCCTGCTATTTTCAGGCGGCTGGAGTTTTGTCGTTAGAGCTCTAACGCTCACTTCAGAAACGACTCTAAATACCAGCGTTAGAAAGATCCCATTGAAAAGATAGGATACGCAAATGGCGTAGGGGGATCTGCGGTATGGAAAAGTCGCGGCTGAAAAGTGAGCGTTAGACCCTTTAATCACTGACTCCAAATACCAGCGGGCGCCCAAAACCAGCGTTAGGAGCCTCTAACGCTGGTTTTGACGGCTACCGCCGAACTCCAAATCTAGGCCCAAGTGCTGCTAATACTCCAAAACTCAGACCCCTGATCACATTACATCTCCATTCCATTTGCACCCCTCTGAGTCAGCACATTAAGGCTACTACTGGTCACATTTTATTTAAAAACATCACAAGTGTTTGCTCAATTCTGAATCTGCAGGTGCTTAATAGTCCAGCAATGTATTTGCAACTCCTCTTACACTTTTCTAAGTCCAAATTCTACACTAAAACTTTTATAAACACTCCACAAATAAAGTGAATTTATGAGCCAGATAATACAAAATAATACAACCCATTTTCACTACTTTCCTTAAAGGGACAGCATACCCTACATTTTGTCCCCTTAAATTTGTTCCCAATGATCAATTTTACCTGCTGGAGTGTATTAGATTGATTACAAATAACTAATTTTCCTTTATTGGGCATTTGAAATCGGTGATTTTGCCTGTGGTATCTTTGCTTATACTGAAAGTTTTTACACTTAATACTAGGCTTATATAAAAGCTGTGAAAAGGTAGCTAGGAGAAGAAATTACACTCCCAGTAGGAGGTAGGAGAGATGAGTAACAAAATATTAATGTTTAATTGTTCCCTCCAAGTTTACAGATAGAGATAATAAAAAGAAGCATGTGTGTATACAAAAAGGGATAAAATAAGGCTATATGATTTCCCTGCAAGCTCAACCCATTTTGATGGGTTGTGATTTCAAAGAGAAAACAGCTATAAACCTAAAGAAGCATTCTAATATATTATGCAGCTGGTTTAACAAGTCATAATTTGGAAACACATTGAGGGGGAAAAAAAAATTCAGTTCACTGTCCCTTTAACCACAATCATAGCGAATGCACATCTTGTAAAAATCCCACCCGGTGTCTCCTGAGCTGTATCCCCTAAATAACTCCAGAGATGTACACACTGATTTAGCCTACACCCCAAGCTCTGTTCCTAATCCAGAATCATTCAGCAAGCAACATCCTTTACCTCCAACCTCATCCTGCATCCCACTGCGATAATATCACTGAAACAGGTCATCACCAGTCAATAGTGAGTATTCCCAGTATATTAGCATATTATTTTTGGTCAGTTAATATCTAGATCAGCAATACATAGAAACCTATCTGCAGGTGAGCATTTATGATTGTGTAGTTAGTAATCTGGGATCAGTTCCTTTATGATGTGCATCACAGTATGGGTAATATAGTGCAGTCAGATCTTGCCAGTCGGTGGTGTATTAACAAAATTCTAATAAATTAATAAATATAACATGTATTCTTTATTCAAGGATCACCATTTTACTTGAGTCTTTTATAGTCTTACTAGTCCTAAAGCCCGTTCACACGGGCCATTTTTTGCAGTACAGTGGTCCCATCCCTTGCGTTCTCTCCCTCCCACTCTCTTTTGCTTTCTCTCTTTCGTGCTCTTTCTCCCCCCTC